>NW_027249691.1:0-94932 GCF_030848795.1 Temnothorax nylanderi | reverse complement strand
TAACGATAAAGATGCTCACACTAAAAATATAATTAATTTTAATATTTTTAACGGAATATATATACCCTTTTTCAAATAATAATAAATTATGTTTTGTAAAATAAACTCACAAAATTGGTTCGGAATCAATATCTTTGTCTAATTGAACATTCATACGCTCAAATTCGTCGTTCGTTTTTGCAGGTAATATTATTTCATATTTTTTTAAGAACATGTTATCTGCATTCATGTTGATAGATTACTGGAACTGGCTTGGTTTATTGTTTTATTTTTCATGATTTTAGTATCATGTAGTAAACTTTCCAATTTTAGTGATATTAAATCTAATTCTGTGAAACAAAAGTAACAAATTAAGTCATATGTACATACATAGACATTTCAACAGAAATTTGTGTATATACCCTGGTAACCAGTCTGATAGTTCAGATACGTCCCGAAAAAGTGCGCAAGAAAACAGTCCAAAATGCGACAGAAGTGCATAATATCTGTGATTGAACGTGTACTTACTGTACTATTGCAGTAGTCTGCTGTAAGAAGCTACTGTGAAATTTTATACTACTTGTTAAAAGTAAACATGCAGCAGAAATGTGAAAACAATATGGAAGTATCTGCCCAACTGAAAAATAACAGCAAATCGCGTTAGACTCTTCACGCACATTTGCAGCAGAGTTTTGAGTACAGATCCGACCGGCAGAAAACAATTGAAGCGACCAAGTGTATGTCGCTTAAATTGTTGTTTTGCCGTACAGATCCGACCGGGCAGAAACGCGAAAAGAACGTGCAAGCATCTGCCCGTGAGAAAAAGAGCAGTCGAATGTGCTAGACTCTTGAAACATATTTGCAGCAAAATTTCACAAGTGTATAATGTCGCTTAAATTGTTGTTTTTGCCGTACAGATCCGAGTGACAGAAATGCGAAAAAAGCGTGCAAGCATCTGCCCGTCAGAAAAAGAACAGCCGAGCGCGCTAAACTCCAGACAGCACAAAATATTTATAAAATATTTTCAAAATATTTATAAAAAATATTTAAATATTTTGAAAATATATACGTTGAATATTTTGTAAATATTGTAATGTCCGGAAAATAAAAGTATCTAAAAGATTATAATAAATATTTTAAAATAAAGTGTAAATAATTATCATCAATATTATTAAAGTTGTTTTTAATTTATGTTATAAATATTTATAGAAATAATTACTGTAAGTTAACTGGAGATTGTGAAACTGTTATAGCTTCGTGATGTAAGATGTAGGCTATACGGTCCATTTTGGCGTTTCGAATTTCGAAAAATGTTTGATTGATAAATCAGATGTACGGTATATTCTGCCAAAGTCATTTGTATTTCTGCTGCTCTACTTCTTACGCAAGCATCTGCCGTAATTCTTGTTGAATTCTGCTGTATGTGCTAGTTTACAACGATGCCGCTAGGCGGCGCATAATGGTAAAACTAACTCGCAAATAAATTTCAGTTGGGATCTAATATAAGCAGGCCTCCGGCGAAGCAAAATCATGACATTTGTGACAATATTTTCGCTAGTAATACAACGCAAGGCTTACCCAACACCACTGCGGTGCTATAAATATAAAAAATATTTTTGTAAATTATTTTAATCTTCCTAAAAAATATTTTAAAAATATTTTGTGCTGTATGGGTAGCAGTAGGCGCTGCTACAAATCTGGCGCGATTATGTTGCACTGCAATTTGCGCAAGCATCTACCGCATTTCTTGCACTATTCTGCTATATGTAAATGCATACATATATCTTCCACAATTCTGTTGCACTACGACGAGAGCAAGTTTCTGCCAACAGAAAAATAGTCAAAGTTGGAAATAGAAAACGCATGATCTGCCCGAAAGTTAATGCACGACTTTTCGTTGCAGTTTTACAGCAGAATTGCAATGGACTGGTTACCAGGGTACTATATATATATACTACACTGGCTGCATTAGTTTGAGAAGTGTACATATACATGATGCGAGAGAAACGTACATATAAGATTCTCAAGGTTTAGTCGTTAGTGTATGTACAGTTCTTAAACTAGTGCAACCAGTGCAGCAATAGAAATCAGATCCAATATGTAATTAACGTTTATTACACAAAGGATTACTATTGTTTCTTTAACCTCAAAATTGAGGTTAAATCATAGTCCTTTAATATTATACATATATATGTGCGTGTGTATGTGTATGTGTCAATTCCAAGTTAACATAATACTTACCACATTTTTTTTTCTTGTTTCATAATTATTAAACGAAATTCGTAGCTTTATTTTTACAAAGAATTGTCACAGCAATCGCGACTCGCGACGTCCACAACTTCTTAATCGCTTCTAAAACAATTAAGACGTCGATCTAGAAGCCAAAGAGAAGAATCTCGACAGCACCTAATGTGGCGCAAGTGTGGACCGCATTAGAAACTCAGTCAACTCCAGACCTGCGCCCGTTCAATTTTATGTAAATGCCATATTAGGCGCGGTCATGGCCTGATATGGCTCTTTCCAGTTTTTTTTAGGATAAGGCTGTGGCGTGGCAAACTTGCATGGCCCTGACAAGTGTCGTGGCGCCGGCAAGGCAATTTCTACCAGGGCTGTATCATGCAAGACACAAAAATTAAAGATGTAAAATATTCCACATTTTTCTATTGCTTTGACCAACCCCTTTACATGCCTTATTATGTTGTATTAGTGCGTAATAAATGCGCATGCAAAAAAATAATTTAACAAGAAAATCTGAGGGAAAGTCGGGACATGGAGTTTGAAAGTAATATCTTTTACTAAAGAAAGTAAATAAGCACCAATATTTTTTTTATAACCAATTACTTTTGAAATTTTTAATAAATATTTCATCTAACTTATGTATGTATGAACAAATTGATAACTTGGAATACTCAAGCTCAAAAAGTTCTCCATTCTCAGTTCCATAATCACGAAATAAACAATATAAAGTAGTGTTATCTAAAACTTGAGTAGTTTCATTTATATAATCTGTACCCGAGTCGAAATTTTGATCCTACTTTCAACATCAGTATTCATGTTTAACGTCTACTTTGGTACTCTGAAGCCTACGAGTTGAAATTTTTGGTCCTACTTTCGACCTCAGATTCAACTTAACGTCTACTTTAGTACTCTGAAGCCTATAACAACCCTCTATGATTCTATTTAACCTACAGCTACTACTTAAAACCTATAAATTTTATTTTGATGGATTGGTACTCATCCTACTGTGATACTTCTAAATTCTTTTTAATCTTTTGTAATATAAATTAAATATAGTTAATTAAAACTCTCTTCTTTTTTAAATCATTTTTGATTTTTTTTACAATAAAATAAATAAATATAGAAATTTAAATATATTAAAATATGTAATATTTATAAGAAAGACAAGCAAAACGTATTAGTTTTTATAAACAGAAATATTTTATTATATAAAATTATTGAAGACATAATTATTATTACAATTTAAGAATTGCAGGGGAGAATTTCTGATCGTTAAGTTAACATCATTATTCAAGTTCTTGTTGATTTACAGGAATACCTACATACATTTCATTATTAATAATCATGTGAACACAAGGTGCAACACTATTGTCAATAGGATTAATTCAATATTATTTTGTACGTGACATTTATGTAAAAAAGTATTGCTATCGTATATAAAATTATCCCCTTCAACATGTAATATATAGTCTGTTATAATTTTTTTAATTACAGCGTAATGATCTCCATTACATCGACAAAGTCTTATGCAATTACAATTACTAATTTTAATAAAATAATAATTGATCCTAATAGAAATAGATTATTGTTTACATATTGAATAATATAAGATTGAGTTTCTAAATTTCTTGGTATGTTTGTGATATGTATAATTTCCCATTTTTTTAATAAACAAAAATATTATGAATTACTACATTTTTCAGGAATTCGAAGATTACGTAATATATTAATGAGATCATTGGGTATTAATGGTATTAATTTGATATGTACCGACACTAAAAAAACTTTCGGAAACTCTTTCAATAATTTTAACCTGTTTTTTTTTCGATTTACACAAAAATCTCGGATAGGACCTTCAGGTACTTCATCTATTAATCGTATCATTTTAATATAGCGATCATGAGATTTAGCAATTTGTGTATCAATGTGGCCTGTTCCATGAATTAATTTCAATAATTGACCATTAATATTTTCATATTCGAAACACGAAAACGCCCATAATGGTCCAAGTCTTTTTACACAGTCTGCTAAATGAAGTAATTGATGTACATTAATTGAGCAGAACTTTAAACCATATAAAGTTTCAAATTGTCTAACAAATTTGTTTAAAAAATCCTAAGCTACATCTATCATAAATGACGTAATTTTTTCAGAATTAAGTAAAGTTACTGCTGTCACTAAAAGAAAGTAATGCTCAAAATAATCCTGTCGCATCACACCTTTAAGGACAGGAATGGAATAAAAAAAGCACCACATTTTTAATTCTGATGCTTTCCAATGAAGTAACTCATCGATGGAACGTATTTTTGCGATGAACAAAGTGTGGCGGTTTTATTGACGTTAATTTATTATTTACTAGCTGGTTACCCGGGCTTCGCCCGGGAGTCGTTTTTCTTCAAACGACTTTATTTGTGTTTCAATATCCATAATCGAAAAAAATTCCTTTATCAGTTCGGATACCGATTCCCAAAAAGATCGGTAACGAAAAACTATACAGTTTATAGCACTCCCCGGGAAATTCTACCCCTGTTTTATATACAATTCTTTAAGATTCGGTCAATTATTTCCCGAAAAATTGAAAAAATTTCGGGGTTCCCAAAAATCGGTAATGAAAAATTATACACTTTATGGCACTCCCGGGAAATTCTACTCCTGTTTTATATACAATTCTTTAAGATTCGGTCAATTATTTCCCGAAAAATTGAAAAAATTTCGGATACCGGTTCCCAAAAAGATCGGTAGCGAAAAACTATACACTCTATAACACTCCCCGGAAAATTCTACCCCTATTTTATATACTTTTGGTAAAAATTCGGTCGAATAGTTTAAGAGTGTATAAAGAACATACATACATACATACATACATACATACATACATACATACAGACATTCTATTTATATATATAGATAATATCTTTAACTGCATAAAGTGAAAAGGTTGTGCACTATATTTTGAATCAAACATTAAATTTAATAGTTTCTTGATAATGAAGATATTTTTTAAATAAAATGTTTTTTTTTGTGCAGAAGGCACCTAAATTTCCCTTACCTCAGGAATAACCCAAAAAAAATTAATAAGAATCTCGTCAAAGATATTTTGCATACACGCCACATTATTTTCTTACTCACAATTCTGTGAGTTGTATGCTACAATTAAAAAATATTGTATAATTTCATATAATATTGTGTATCAATCAATATTATAAAATTTATTTACAATATTTATTCTTATTAACAGATTTTTACTGTTTATAAGAAAAGTATTATTACATAAATTTTATAATATTATTAACTGATATATATAATTAATATTATATACTAATTTAATATTACAAATTATTAACCGTTTTAATGAGAAATCCACACGGAAAAAAATTATTCTTTACCGCAGCTAATCATAGTTTGCTGCAACTGTGTTTGCTGCTGTAACTAACACGATTATTTCATTTAGGAATATGTTTCTATCACAGGAGAACCTCACGAACTCGAAAACTCTAATTTTAATGAAACTTTCTACACATGTAAGGGGGGGAGGGGAGTAAAAAGATAAATTTAGAAATTTTTCGTTGCTGCCCAAAAACGGTTCTAAAGGGTGAAACCACCCTTCATATGTAGAGCGACTTTTTACTTTTCTCGATATATCTCGAGAAATATTTGAGATATCTAAAATGTTTCAAATAAAAGTTTTATGGTAAAAATATCTCTAATTAATCACATTAATGAGATTTTGAAAAAAAAAAATTTTCTAATTTTTAATAAAAATTTAGTTTAAAAATTATTTTTTAAAAATATTATTAATGTCATTGAATAGAGGAGATTTTACCATAAAACTTTCATATAAAACATTTTTTGATATCTCAAATATTTTTCGAGATATATCGAGAAAAATAAAAAGCTCTACATATGAGGGGTGGTTTCACCCCTTAGAACGGTTTTGAGCAGCAACGAAAAATTTTTAAATTCATTTTTTACCCTCCTTCTCCTTACGTGTGTGGAAAGTTTAGTTAAAATCAGAATTTTCGAGTTTGCGAGATTCCCTTGTCAGTCGACGGTAGTTTGCAACACGCCGCTAGGCGGCGCATGGCGAGAAAAGTTTTCTCACATTTAAAATACATCCAGCCGCGTATATAAGCAGACCCGTCTGCGAAGCGAAAAGCAAATTCGATTTCGATCGATTTACATGTCAAAAATAAAGATATTCTCTAAATAAGGTAATATTTTTTTCTGTGTATAAGTTTTGCAAACACTTATTGTTGTCTTTGCAAAACTATATCTTTTATAGCTAAATAATGCGCGCGCCACAACTAATTATTGCAACATATGTTACTCGAGTCGAAATTTTAGACCTATTTTCGACCTGAATTTTCTAACATCTGTAGATGTTAGAAAATTCAGGTCAAAAATAGGTCTAAAATTTCGACTCGGGTACACTCTTCACACGAATGTAGGGGAGACCGGGGCTAAAACGTCTACGGGGTAAATCCGTCTAATCAAATATCTCGGAACCTGTATATTGTGCGAACTCGCTATTAACATTGTAAACGCTGCTTATGGTACCATGTGACCAACGGAGTTTCGGCAGGTTACCTGCGGTGTTATGATTTTTACGAGGGCAAACGTGTTTTCGTGGTGAAAAGTGTAATTTCTGCGCGTGGAAATTTTGTAATATCTGCAATAATATTTGCTCTCCAAATCTCGAGGTACGTGATTATAAATGCATGCTGATTAAAAAGAGTAATGCATGCTGAACACGAATCCAGTGTAGATGTCTAATATTTCATGGGCGATCAAACCTGAAACTGATTTACCCCGGGGGGTAGACGGTTTAACCCCGGCATTTTTGAGATTTCAATTTTTCCACCGTTGTCGTTTTTTCTCTATACCGGTTAAACAAAGCGACGTAGACAAACATTTCTTATATAAATTTTGTAGCTAAAGGTTCACTCTTTACAGTGGTATACCACATTTAACTACAATTATTTATTTTGTTGTTAAAAATCGGCACCGAAAAAAAACGGACGGTTTAACCCCGGTCTCCCCTATTGCTAAACATCTTTTTATTAAATAGCCGCAAACGTATTTAAATGCATTATGTTCTGGCAGGTCCATAGAACGATAATCGTGTGTAGAAACATCTAAAATTTTACATAAAGTAGGTGATGTATTAAAGTCGGATTCTATAGAGTGAAGATTTGATGTTTCCATAAGATTTAACATTTTATCGGAATTTGGAGCACAATTTTTCGTATTACAATGTTGTAATAATTTAATACTAAATAGTTTTTTAAAAGCGCGTGAAAACTGTATAGGAGTTGGATTTACAGAATTACCACCTTGTTGCCGAACAGAACTAAAAAAATTTTCGAGACAATCCGTATTTATTTTACGAGTTTGTAGATATGGAAAATTAAAAGTCTTCAATATGTCCCATAATTGTATAATATTATTAATAGTGACCTGCCAGCATTCAAAGCATTTAATTTTTACAATTTTACCCTTATTATTAATAGCTGTAATATTTTTTAAGAAATTCAACGTTTCTTGTAAAAATTTCAATTGTTCCGTGCTTCCGATAAAAACTTCTCTATATTCTTTTGGACTGATCATGAAAGATGAATTTAATATATCAAACAATTTATCGAAACGATCAATAAATTCTACTGTCCCAATTGCTTCAGATGGAAGACAATCTACAGACATTAGCATGCACATACCTGCAGCTACATGATTACTTAAAACTTGTACGGCGTACTTAACTTTCATTTTCGAAAAATTATTGGGTTCAATATGAATGGGAGATAATTTAGGAGCTGCCTTAATCCATTGTTTAGTATCTTTTGAATAAAATTGAACAATATAAGACCATGATGCAAATTTATCATTAAATTTTAAATTATAGCAAATTTGAGAATTATATCGCCAGTAGATAAAAAAATTCAGCTTAGGTATCTTTTATTCGACCCAACTGGCCAACTTTATTTGACAAAACGCTACGTTTCGACCGTGGGTTTCGGTCCTTTTCAAGCGTCACGGATACAAAATTATTAATTAGTTAAGCATAATGCCTGCTACGCCACATCTAAAAACTAATCATTAAAATTACAACATGTAACAAGAATAGTCCATCTTAATATAAAATAAGCGCTTACATAATTTGTTCGTTGAGGATTACAGTATACAAATGGTTGTTGAAACGGCATAGTCAGTCGTTCTATCGTCAAAAGAACTTGTCAGGTCGGAGATGTTACTGCTAATGTGCGGACACGGAGAATAACAAACCATGGTTGCTTACAGCAATTAAGAGGGGAGAACAGAGTAAGAAGTGGGAATTATGTTTCTTCTATAATTCGTTCGTAGAGAACGTTGAGCTTCTCTGTGTCTCTTTGTAAATTTATGTTGTCGTTGAATTTCTTTATAAAAACATTTCTGCTATTTCCCTCTTCTTAGTCTGTTTCTCCTTATGTAAAATTACTGGTTTTTTCCAATCGAAGTCATGTCCATATGATAATTTGTGACAACTAACCATGGAATGATTGCTGACGTCCTTTTTTATATCGCTCTGGTGCTCTCCGAGACGCGTGCATAAGTGCCGCTTCGTTTGCCCAATATATGTGGCATTGCAGTCTTTGCAGTTTATTTTATATATTAATTCAGTTTGATTGAGGTCGTCAATTCTGTCTTTCCCTCTTTTTATTATGCAGTCAAGTTTTTTAGGGACCGTATATAAAGTATTAATATTGACTTTCTTTAAATCTCGACTTATGGCCTCACTCACAAGGGAACGGTCGGAAGTGTCCCTACCCGATTTGGATGCGCTTTGGATATGTTGTTGAGCATCAAAAAACATTAGACACGTATTTTTTTTGCGGCGTATCTTGACGTTTAGGGGTTGAAACAACCCCTCGAAAATAACGGATTTTATAGTTTTTTGCGAATATCTTCGAAAATATAAGGCGTAACGACAAAAAATTTGTACGAAATGTTTATGGCTTTTTGTGCTCTTTACAATGGCGTAATCAGATTTTTCAAATTTGTTACATTTTTTAATTTTACCCCACCCCCACCTATTATTTTTGCCAAATATAACAATTTTTCCAACGCAAATTTAAGAGCGTCAAATGCCAAATACATCCATGTGTATTTTTATTATGATACCATTATTCGATTTTTGGCAAGACGAGATGATATGTGGTATAGGCGTCGCGCTGTAGGTAGGTGTTGCGTTATGTCTGTTCAGTTGCGCCGTACGCTTAAAAATTTCCATTTCAACTCCGGGATGACCGAAAGCGCTGATGCAAAGGCCAGCGCAAGGCACTGACAGCGAGAGGTTAACGCTATTTCGAGAGTCCTAGACTAGCAACGGAATGTCGACTCCGACAAATTGTAAGATCGGGCGGGCAGTCGCAAATCATAATCTGAACGAACACGTGCGTCATATTAACCGCTGCAATAATATACTATCCCGGTTACGGCACAACAAAATCAACAACCAAATTCACGCATTTGAATATCATTTGCTCGTGTCATAATTCCGGAAAGCAAGCATTTCAGATCGTAAGTTTGAAGTGTAAAGAACTGTGTGTTGTACGCTGTCGTTTTGTGAACATGTAAGCGCATTTTTATTGTTAACTTTTATTGGTTTCTTACGCTTGTTACTTTTTTCTTTGATATTGAATATTTAATATAATTTTTTTATTCAGCTCTTACTCAATTCTTTGCCAGTTTTGCCAGTGACTATATAATCTTTTGAAAGAGATGCACTTGGACACGGTACATTTGGACACGGTCATTTGCACACGATCAATCGGACACCGTTTATTTAGCCACGGTTCATTTGGACACCGTTTATTTGGACACGGTTCATTTGGACACGGTTTATTTGGACACCGTTCATTTAAACACGGTCATTTGGACACGATCAATTGGACACCGTTTATTTGAACACGGTTCATTTGGACACGGTTCATTTGGACACGGTTCATTTGGACACGGTTCATTTGGACACCGTTCATTTGGACACGGTGCATTTGGACAATGTTTATTTGGACACGGTGCATTTGGACACCGTTCATTTGGACACGATTATTTGGAGACAATCAATTAGACACCGTTTATTTGGACACGGTTCATTAGGACACCGTTCATTTGGACACGGTACATTTGGACACCGTTCATTTGGACACGATCATTCGGACACGATCAATTGGACACGGTTCAATTGGACACGGTTCGTTTGAACACCGTGTGTTTGGACACGGTTTATTTGGACACGAATCATCTGGACATCGTAAAAAATACGACCTGTGCAGTTGGACACCATAAAAAATGCGGCCTGTGCAGTTGGACACCAAAATGCGCGATCTGTGCAGATGGACACGGAAATGCGCGACTTGTGCAGTTGGACACCGAAATGCGCGACCTGTGCAGATGGACACGAAAATGATAGACATGTTAATCATAAATTATGTTAATATTGTTGCATCCTTACTCGTTAATATATCCTATATAATATATCAAAGTATATGCGTGGGCGGGGGGGGGCCTTGTTCCCCCTGCACCCCCCATGCACGCGCATTCCGGTGTCTAACTGCACAGGCCGCGCATTTTCGTGTCCATCTGCACAGCTCGCACATTTTGGTGTCCAACTGCACAGGCCGCGCATTCTGGTGTCCAACTGCACAGGTCGCGTATTTCGGTGTCCAACTGCACAGGCCGCGCATTCTGGTGTCCAACTGCACAGGTCGCGCATTTCGGTGTCCAACTGCACAGGCCGCATTTTTTACGGTGTCCAACTGCACAGGCCGTATTTTTTACGGTGTCCAGATAATCCGTGTCCAAATAAACCGTGTCCAAATACACGGTGTCCAAACAAACCGTGTCCAAACGAACCGTGTCCAATTGAACCGTGTCCAAATGAACCGTGTCCAAATGAACCGTGTCCAAATGAACCGTGTCTAAATGAACGGTGTCCGAATGCCCCGTGTCCAAATGAACGGTGTCCAAATGAACCGTGTCCAAATGAACCGTGTCCAAATGAACCGTGTCCAAATAAACGGTGTCCAATTGATCGTGTCCAAATGACCGTGTTTAAATGAACGGTGTCCAAATGAACCGTGTCCAAATAAACCGTGTCCAAATAAACCGTGTCCAAATGAACGGTGTCCAAATGAACCGTGGCCAAATAAACGGTGTCCGATTGATCGTGTTCAAATGACCGTGTCCAAATGTACCGTGTCCAAGTGCATCTCTCCCAAAAGATTATATAATCACTGGCAAAACTGGCAAAGAATTGAGTAAGAGCTGAATAAAAAATTATATTAAATATTCAATATCAAAGGAAAAAGTAACAAGCGTAAGAAACCAATAAAAGTTAACAATAAAAATACACTTACATGTTCACAAAACGACAGCGTACAACACACAGTTCTTTACACTTCAAACTTACGATCTGAAATGCTTGCTTTCCGGAATTATGACACGAGCAAATAATATTCAAATGCGTGAATTTGGTTGTTGATTTTGTTGTGCCGTAACCGGGATAGTATATTATTGTAGCGGTTAATGTGACGCACGTGTTCGTTCAGATTATGATTTGCGACTGCCCGCCCGATCTTACAATTTGTCGGAGTCGACATTCCGTTGCTAGTCTAGGACTCTCGAAATAGCGTTAACCTCTCGCTGTCAGTGCCTTGCACTGGCCTTTGCATCAGCGCTTTCGGTCATCCCGGAGTTGAAATGGAAATTTTTAAGCGTACGGCGCAACTGAACAGAAATAACCCAACACCTACCTACAGCGCCTATACCACATATCATCTCGTCTTGCCAAAAATCGAATAATGGTATCATAATAAAAATACACATGGATGTATTTGGCATTTGACGCTCTTAAATTTGCGTTGGAAAAATTGTTATATTTGGCAAAAATAATAGGTGGGAATGGGGTAAAATTAAAAAAATGTGACAAATTTGAAAAATCTGATTACGCCATTGTAAAGAGCACAAAAAGCCATAAACATTTCGTACAAATTTTTTGGCGTTACGCCTTATATTTTCGAAGATATTTGCAAAAAAATATAAAATCCGTTATTTTCGAGGGGTTGTTTCAACCCCTAAACGTCGAGATACGCAGCAAAAAAAAATACGTGTCTAATGTTTTTTTATGCTCAACAACATATCCAAAGCACATCCAAATCGGGTAGGTTCCAAATCGGGTTTTTTCAACCAATAAACATCGAGATACGCCGAAAAAAAAATACGTGTCTAATGTTTTTTGATGCTCAACAACATATCCAAAGCGCATCCAAATCGGGTAGGGACACTTCCGACCGTTCCTGTCAGATCTTTAACATATGGTAACGGTATACTATTCTTTGGATCAAAAATTATTTTACTATCATCGGTGGACGTGTTATTCCGTGTTTTAAGGTGATTTAATCTTTTGGCAATGTATTTATTAATAATTGACTTTGGAAAGCAGTTGTTAGTCAAGATATTTTTAACAATTTGGATGTTAGAGTTATGGAATTTTTTGTTAGAGAGTATAATAGCGCGATCAACTAAGCTTGTAATGATGTTTATTTTATATTTTAACGGGTGATTTGAGTAAAAGTTTATATACCGTCCAGAAAATGTAGGTTTCCTGTACCAGTTTGTTATCAAAGTATTGCCATTTCGGATCACCGTTGTGTCAAGAAAGTTAAGTGACCCGTTCTTTTCCGTTTCATATGTGAATTTTAGTCTGGGGTGATAGTTATTAAAAGCTTTTAATATTATGTCCACTTTAAGTTTAGGGACAACTGCAAAGATGTCATCAACATATCTGAGAAAAATTGGGATATCGAAATCCAGCAGGTTCAAGCAGTGTGTCTCCAGATTGTCCCTTATGTGATTATATAAAATCGACATTAGATATAATTAGATATAAAAAATGGCCCGATATAATTGTATATAATTGTATATAATTATATATAACCACATATAATTATATAACCATATATGGTTATATATAATTGTATGTGGTTATATGTAATTATATACAATTATATCGGGCCATTTTTTATATCTAATTATATCTAATGTCGATTTTATATATAATCAGATGTGATTATATCTAACATAATAAATATTTATATATATTAAAAAAGAATTTTGTTAACTTCGATTAAGGAATAAAGCATTGATAAATTTAGTGTATATTTTTTCAAAAGCTAGAATCAAAAGTGAAATGATTTACATATAACTTGGCGCTGCTTGGCTTGAGATACTGCCGTGTCTCTTGATATCATTCTTATACCATTGTTTGTCAAATTTTAAATACGAGAAATAAATCCTATCGGATGCCATCTATCGGATAATCCGAATTTAAGTTTATATATGGTTATATATAATCATATATAATCTACATGGATAAATGCTTAATTCTTATATATATACTTTATATATAAATTATATGAACTTATATATAATCATGTCAAAATGTATGTGAAACTTTTTATATAATATATATATTCGATAGGATTCGTTTCTCGTATTTAAAATTTGACGGACAGTGTGGTATAAAAACGGTATCAAGAGACACGGCACTGTCTCATGTCAAGCAGTGCCAAGTTGTAATATATGGAATAAATTATTTTACTTTTGATTCTATAGCCTTTGAAAAAATATACATCTTAATTTATCAATGCTTTATTATCGAAGTTAACAGTTCTTTTCCAATATATATTGACTATATATGGTCATATATGATTATATATGATTATATATAATTATATATAAATATATAATCATATAGAGACAAAATTCATATATAATTGCATTAGGGGAGACCGGGGCTAAGCCGACAACGGGGCAAACTTGACACTAGGCTTTTTGCCAATTTAAATCTATCGTAGAAACTTGCCTTTCCTACTGTAAATGCGTCTTTATGTGCCAGTATTATCAACGGAATTTGGTAATATTCTGAGTTATAGTGTAATTTTTAACGCGACATAAGCGTTTTTGATAGTGAAAAGTAATTTTTCTAATCTCTCGAAAATGTCTACTCTTTCATCGAGCTTTACTCTTGCGAATCTACCGGTAAGTGATTTTGATGGGAAATTTGATGCTCTATATGAATCCGATAATCGTTTTTGCATATTTTCAAAATTTTCATGTTTTTGAAGTGACAAAAGTGAAAAACGACGTCCGGGGCAAAGTCAACACCACGCCGTTTCGTCGGCTCCCAGTAACAAACGATGCTTGTCATGCAGCCGTATGGCTCATGACAAATGTATGCGCACGTCCGATCGCGAGTTTACCTGCATTAATTGTTTTTTAGACATGAGTTTAGATGAAGATAATTGAAAGTTCAACAATTTTTGTTCTCATTATTTTAAATGATTGTTCTAGCTACTTTATTCCGAATTTTTGTACTTTTTAAATACACAATAAACAATGTATTTTCATTTTCAGACAGTAAAAAATAAGTTCCAGATCAAATTGTGTCGATCAGACAAAGTGTTGAGTTTGCCCCGGCGGGGTGTCGAGTTTGCCCCGGCATTTTTTAATTCGAAAATTTGTCTTCGCGTCACTTTTCCTTTTCTGGCGGCAAAACAAAGCGACGTACAGCAAAATTTCCTGAATCAATTTTGTACCTGAAGAAACACTCTTTAAATATGTACCATTGAATTTGCCTAAAAATTTTAATTAAATATTAAAAATTGCCTTTGAAAAATAGTGTCGGCTTAGCCCCGGTCTCCCTATATATAATCATATATATTTATATATAATTATATATAATTTTTTTTTCCCGGGCAAGTTCCATACGCACACATGACCTGCAATATTATTTTATAATACTGAATTATATAATATTATGTAACGAATTTTTGAATTTAATATCTATAATATATATAAAAACGATTCAAATAAATTTTTAAATTTAGGATTAAATATCTGCAGCATATTGATGACTTGCGAATCTATATCTATACAGATATAGTGCTATATCTGGTTGTACATAGGACAAGATTAGTCACATTAATATATATAACTGGCTATATATGACTTCATATATAGTTGTATATAATGCTATATCTAGTTATATGTAGGGTGCACTACTCATATATCATTATATATCATTATATCTGGCTTCACATACATTTATATACGATTAGATATGGTGCTATATCTGGTTGTATATAGCGCCAAATTAGTCACATTAATATATCTGGCTATATATGACTGCATATATAGTTGTATATAATGCTATATCTAGTTATATGTAGGGTGCACTACTCATATATCATTTTATCTGGCTTCACATACATTTATATACGATTAGATATGGTGCTATATCTGGTTGTACATAGGACAAGATTAGTCATATTAATATATCCGGCTATATATGACTGCATATATAGTTGTATATAATACTATATCTAGTTATATGTCGGGTGCAGTACTCACATATCAACATATCTGGCTTCACATACATTTATATACGATTAGATATGGTGCTATATCTGGTTGTATATAGCGCCAGATTAGTCATATTAATATATCTGGCAATATATGACTGCATATATAGTTGTATATAATACTATATCTAATTATATGTAGAGTGCACTACTCACATATCATTATATCTGGCTTCACATAAAATTATATACATTTATATACAAGTAGATATGGTGCTATATCTGGTTGTATATGGGACCACTGATTGCACATGTGGCCATGTATAATTAGATATGACCCCATATAAAAACATATATAATTATATATAATTATATATATACCAGATATAATTATATATGATTATATCTAATCATTTTTTCCCGGGTTACAATATCAGAGACGTTAGGAGATAGAGAAGATCCCATAGGGCTGCCAAAAATCTGTTCATAAATCACACCGTTAAAACTGAAGCTAGTGGAGTATAGAATCAAATCAATAGCGTATAAGAATTGTTGTACATTCCGGTCCGTTTTTTTCGAAATGTGACTCCATCTTTCCTCTATTCCCTTTAGCACCCTTTAGCACTGAAATGCAAACTCGATTAATCCTCGATAAGCTCGGTCATTCCGAATTCGATTACGAAGAAACGACAAAAGGAACTCATCGACATTTTGAAAAATCTCTTTCAAGACAAAGTTTCAATTACTCGCCGACGGATTGAAATCCTTAATTACAGGTACGATAATTCTATGCCTATTAGAGAACACATTGATAAAATCAACCGTCTGGCGGCAGACTTCGATCGTGCACATTTTTCTGACGACAACCTCAGAATTCTCTTACTTCTACAGTCCTTCTGTTTTTTACGAGAGAACGATGACTTCAAAAAAATCGTCTTGCGGACCGTCGAAAAAAAACGAAAGTATTACATTAAAAGAGATCGCCGCAGAACTCGAAGCTCACCAAAATGTATCGTCTAATTTAAAAACCTTAGAAAATCCTTCTGATCTTTCCACTTCAACAGTTAAAGCATTGTATACTAAATTTAACAAAAAGAAGGAACAGTCTCCGACTACGACTACAAAACGTTCACCCAGTGATATTACTTCTAAACACCCCACTACTACTTCCAGATGCCACGGTTGTGGTGGCACACACCTACGTTCGACGTGTAAATTCCTCGTGAGCCACCTGTTTCAAATGTTCTAAGAAGGGCCATATTGCTAAAGTTTGCCGCTCTGCTGATAGAAACATCAACACTTTGTCCGATGACGCGGATAAAAACACATTGACCGATGACGCACAATGTGAAAATTTAAGAACGCGATCTATAAATTCATCTTATCGACATCACCGCGTATATATTCCTACTTCCATACTTAACAAAACGGTGCATTTACAGTACGACAGCGGCTCAGATGTGACCACCATTGGAGAAAATACCTGGAAATATTTAGGCTCGCCAAAGCTCAACTCAAATCTTGCTGTGAGACACGCAGGTGGTAACATTCTCAAAACCATCGGCAGATTCAAATGCCCGATTCAAGCAGCCGGTCGCCGGGGTGAGATCTACATTGATGTGGTCTCTCGCAACGACCTCAATCTCTTTGGCCTTAACGCTATCAACAACCTTAATTTTTGGGATATGTCGCTAAACGATTGCCGAAAACTCAACCTTGCTTCAAATCCACAGTGTGCCTTACTTAAAAGAAGTATCAACTCTACTCAACCCACTACACATTACGAGGAATTCATCACCAAATTTCCCAAGCTTTTTACTCCTGGGTTAGGCCACTGCAAGCTTTTCCAGGCGAAATTTACGCTAACTGATAACGCTGTTCCTGTCCAAAACTCATGCCGCCAAATTCCCTACGCTTCGGAAAAGCCACTGGAAGACGAACTTTCACGTTTAGAAGCTTTGGACATTATCGAACGAGTGCCTTCCTCAGATTGGAGCTCCCCTATTGTCATTGTCAAGAAGCAAGATGGGAAAATACGTTTATGCGCAGATTTTTCAACTGAAGTGAACCAGTCATTAAAAAACAACCCATATCCTTTACCTAATGTAGATAATATAATGTCAAAGCTAAACGGAAATAGTTATTTCAGTATACTAGATCTCAGTGACGCCTTTATGCAAATCGAGGTCGCAGAGAACCATCGAGATATTACGACCATTACTACCTTCAAAGGATTTTTAAGATTCAAACGCCTTCCTTTTGGAATAAAGACAGCTCCAGCCACCTTCCATCAGGCCATGGACCGTACACTTTCCGGATTGGACGGAGTCTACGCATACCTCGATGACGTAGTAGTTGCTGTCGCAACCCGCTCAGAACACGACTCCCGTCTCACACTAACATTACAACGCTTGGAGAGCGTAGGTTGGAAACTGAAACCAGAGAAATGTCAATTCGGCTTACAAGAAATTAAGTATCTCGGCCTTATTGTGAACAAAAATGGCATCGCTCCCGACCCAGAAGCTACACGTGCCATCGCCTCTATGCCTAAGCCTTCTAATGTACCGGAACTACAATCATTGCTCGGTTTGGTAAACCATTACGGGAAATTCATCCCTCATCTTCACGAGATTAAACACCCACGCGAAGATCTCACGAGAAAGAACAAACCGTGGATCTGGACAACACAACATGATTCGGCAATAGATAGTATCAAAAAAATTATGCTCAGTCCCCTACTACTAGAGCATTTCAACCCCTTTAAGACGCTGGTGGTAGCAGCTGACGCATGCTCTACCGGCATTGGTGGTGTTCTGCGACAGCGCAACGCTAATGGCAACGAACGTGCTGTCTACCACTTATCCCAGAGCCTCACCGACGCACAGCGAAATTACTCGCAACTGGAGAAGGAGGCGCTAGCTTTGGTGACTACGGTCGAACGACTCCACAAGTTCCTCTGGGGTAGGAAATTCAACCTTCAAACCGACCACAAACCCCTGATTTCACTATTACAGCTGAATAATAGAAACGGCCAAATTACGAGCAATTAATAGGTGTATATTTATTAAAACCACTTTGACAACGTGTGTGTTCGCAATATAAAAAACCAACGTTAACGTTTCGGCCTTACTTGGCCTTCTTCAGAACAAGCCGCATAATTCCAACTTAATCGCTCCTCAGAATTTAACGCATCAAATCATATTAAAAGAACGGAGAATTCGCAACCGTCGCAATATGTAAAATGACGCTGTACCGACGTTTTATGTGAGTGTTCTGGTTGACAAAAATTTTTACATAACCAATTCGCGTCTCTTATCGTTATTTTATAATGTGTTCAGTTACCATTAAGACGGTCGGTTGACATAAAGATTCGCGTATGCAGGGACATCACGGACAGTGGCGTTGTTTATGCAGCGAAGGAGACGACCGAGAACATGCATTTGACGAACACTTGAGGTTTTGACTCTTACATATTGCGACGGTTGCGAATTCTCCGTTCTTTTAATATGATTTGATGCGTTAAATTCTGAGGAGCGATTAAGTTGGAATTATGCGGCTTGTTCTGAAGAAGGCCAAGTAAAGCCGAAACGTTAACGTTGGTTTTTTATATTGCGAACACACACGTTGTCAAAGTGGTTTTAATAAATATACACCTATTAATTGCTCGTAATTTGGCCGTTTCTATTATTCAGCTATTGCTTTATCGAGCGAAATCGAACACTTATTCACTATTACAAACGGAAAATACCAAGGGCCTCAAACCTACTGCTGCAGCTCGACTAAAAAGATGGGCTATTAGACTCCTAGGCTATAACTTCCAGATAGAGTACATCCGCACGCAAGATTTTGGCCACGCAGACGCTTTATCGCGCTTAATCGAGAACTTCCGTAGTGACAATCTCGAAGAAATACATGTAGCTTACATCCGGACGGTAGAATCTGAATTATAACAAATTAAAGACTACTCCATCGATAAATTTGGTAAAGATCTTCGTTCGGAATTAAAGTCAGCAACGTTATCTGATCCAGATCTCAAGGAAGTGATGGAAGCCATAAAAAACAACTGGATTTCTCCGTCCACTTCGCCCGCAGTAGAACACTTCAAGAAATGCCGAGACAATCTCACCATCGTAGACCATACTTTGCTACTTGGCGACAGAGTTATAATACCACACCAACTACGATCCAAAATCCTTCACTCCCTTCATTTAGGTCATCCTGGAACCACAAGGATGAAACAACTTGCAAGAGAATTCGTCTATTGGCCGAAAATTTCAGAAGACATAGAAAATCTAGTCCGACACTGTGACGCCTGCGTACTTTCCCGCAAGTTACCTCTCAAGGCGCCCCTTAGCCCCTGGCCAACGACTACCAGACCACTGGAACGCTTACACTTAGATTTTGCCGGGCCAATCGATGGCCATTACCTACTTGTATTCGTGGACAGTTTCTCGAAGCTTATCGACGTTGCGGTCACTCCGTCAATTTCAGCCAACCGTACAATCGACATCTGCCGGGAATTTTTCTCGAGATACGGCCCTCCAGAAGTACTTGTCAGCGATCATGGCACTCAGTTCACAGCAAAAGCTCCTTCTCTAACTTCTGCAAAGATTGGCACGTCACCCATCTATTCTCACCAGTTAATCATCCCCAATCCAACGGACAGGCAGAAAGGATGGTAGATACAATCAAGAGAGCTATCTCTAAAAATCCATTAAACTGGAAGAAGGAACTACAAGACTTCTTTTATAGCTACCGCTATACTCCCTACTCCTCTGCTGCCGAGGGAAAATCACCAGCTAAATTATTCTTCGGTAGACGCATTATAACTCCATTCTCCAAACTACTACCTAAAATAGACACTACACACCCTACATCCTCAGTGAAACTTCCAGATAACCCGTCCAAAATGCAAAAATATTTCAACCAACACCATGAAACCAGCCTACGAATCCTTAGGTCAGGTGATAGAGTCGTGGTCGCCCTCAATAACACTAAGCAAGCGAAGGGCTACATTACAGATATTCTTTCCAAATCACGCTACTTGGTTCGCCTCGACGACGGCAGAATCGTCGAACGACATCTCAACCACATTTGGGAAGGAGGCAGCCCCCATGCAAACCCAGACACTACTCCATTGGATGATTGGGTATTCCACGAGAACACCACTGAACCGGACCCACCCCCTGCGATCGATCATCAGCCCGAAGAACAACCAGTTCGACCTAGCACGGACCCGGAAACCCAAGATCAGGACTTGATAGATATTGTAGAAACTCCCTCCAGACCCTCCCGTGTTAGAGCCCCGCCTCGTAGATTAACTGTAGACCCGAGAGCTAAGTCTTACACCCAGAAGTGATTACTTTGGGGGGAAGATGTTGGGGCCTGCCCGGTCCCACATACGCCGACGGCTCTGGGCAGGAGGGCGCGCGAGAGAGTGGGACGAGAGCGCGTCACTTCGCGGTGAGCCGGGACACATTACGCATACTGTATGGAGAGCAAATAAAGGAATAATTATCTTGAGACGACTGTATTACCTTTATCACGTTCCTGACTGACGACATCAGGGCAGGAGAGTCATAACAGAAAGATATATGAATTTTTTGTTGGCCTACATCTACGTACTATTTTATCTATTACTATACCCTTATGAAAAAGTACACTCAACTTTGATGGTTAACACCCAATTTGAGAGTTAACACTCAAATTTGGGCGTAAGTTTAGTGCTTGTCATCAAAGTTAAGTGTCAACACTTAAATTTAGGTGTAGATTGAGTGTTGACCATTAAGGTTTAGGTAAATTGTGGATTTAATCCTCAATGATGAGTGTATATTGGGAGTTTATTCTCAATAATAAGTGTAGGTTGGGGATTAAGCCTCAATGTTTAGTGTAGGTTGGAGATTGATCCTCATCGTTGGATGTTGGTTTGGTGTTAACAGAGTGTTAACCTTTAATGTTCTATGTCGATTTAATCAGTGTCGCCATGACCCCTTAATCGTTGGGTGTCGTTTAAATGTTATTGTGTTAATTTTCATTAAGTGTCAATTGACGGCTTGGTTTATTGGAAAAGTGTTTCAGATAAAAGTTGAAAGGTTTGAAGGGGGCCAATAGACGATCTTATTGGATTTTGGATCCAGGGCCTGTATTGAGCCCAATAGGGCCTAAGTTAAATTTTTTAAATAAAGACCCCTATTTTTTATTGTACCATCTTTCTATATAATACTTTTATATAATATATAATACTTTTTGAGATATTCAAGGAAAACTTGGTAACTTTTTCAATATATATTTAGCTTGTAATATCTTGATGATTGTTTGCCAGAGAAAAAAGTGGTACAGAGGACTTTTTAACTTAATTTTATTTCAAAAATGTGCTGTTGCAATAGTATACTACAATTTTTTTTAAATATTTGTGTATGCATCTTCTTGGAATGTTTACAAATATTTAAAAAAATTGGAGTGCTATTGCAACAGCATATTTTTAAGACAAAATCAAGTCAAAAAGTCCTCTATTTCCTCTGGCAAACAATTATCAAGATATCATAAGCTAAATATTGAAAAAGTTACTAAGTTTTCTTTAAATATCTCAAAAAGTATTAGGCAAATAAAATAATTTTTCAAACAAAAGTTGTTCAAATTAATTAATAGAGAAAAATGGTACAATAAAAAATAAGGGTTTTTATTTAAAAAATTTGACTTAGGCCCTACCCAGCGAGAAATGACCCATCGAATCGACGTCTAATTGACGTCGAAATCATCGATATTACATTATATCGAAATAATATTCAAAATTTGAAGCTTATATTTCGATGTTTGTGCTACATTTTTTAAAAGAAGAGATTATTTGTGACATACATTCATCGCGCCAGACTGTAAACAGGCAAATTATGTATTTTCTGTTCAGACATCGATATTTCATCATTTTGATATCGATTCGAAGCTATTTTGATTTGTCTGTCAAATATATAATAACATTGCCATTATATAGAATGCAATATGAATAAAAAATTATATTGTATTGGCAGACATGGATAATGTAAATATTTTATGATTTGAGCATTATAATAATTGCGTTACAATATTAATTTTTTTAGGCTTCCATTTCCATTAAATAGTTACTTTATAACTGTAAATGTCACAACAAAATTCCTGTTTGTAATTTGACAATTTTGAAAATTAAAATATTATATAATAGGTACATTTTTAGTACTACATCCGCTCATTTATTAAACAAGAAGTTAAATTAAGCAACTAATTAAATTGTTAATATTAAATATTAATACAATAAGATATTTGTATTTACATTTATCAAAATAAAAAATAAGTTTAATTATGAAAATAAATATTAATAATTGGACTTATTAAAAATTAAATAATTTGTTCAGATATTGGGCTCGAATTCTTTTCGCGTTTTACAACGCCCGATCGTTTCACATTAGATGGCGCGACGCGCGAGTCGCCACTCTCAAAGACCCCCCGCCGGCCCTGCCTCCTTCCTCACTCGTTAGGTGTCATGGCCGCACTTGCTTGCGTTTCTTCGAACGTGTCGAGTCCGTTACCTCTTTCTTGACGGATTGATCGTTGCGGCGCGTGTTCTGGAGACCAACCGAGCAAGAGTCGGATCACCAGGGAGAGCTCACCGCCAGGAAAGGGAGAGCTGCAGCAGCTAGCGTCCGAGAGGGAGGATCGAGGCGAGGAGTCCGGTCCAGCGAGCGGGGCCCTTAAGAGATTCTCATTGGGACGCCATATTTGTTGCTTTCATTTGAGGGTTCATATTTTTAGAGTTTATGCCGTCATTTTTAAGGATTAACCATTAATTGAAGGTTAACTATCACTTGAAGATTAACCATCATCCAAAGAAAAACCCTTAAAGTTGGGTGTGATTTCGGACCGCCAATTGAAGATTAACCTTCAAATGATGGTTAACCTTCAATTGGCGGTCCGAAATCACACCCAACTTTAAGGGTTTTTCTATGTTGTTTTTTTAACGGTTAACACCAAAAGTTGAGTGTATTTTTCCATAAGGGTAGTACTCTCTTAACAAAGAATAAATATATTATGTTAAAATGTAAAAGTAGTATATATAAGCAGTTAGATAAGTAGTTTGCGCTTGTTGTCTATTTTTCTCTTAATAGTTTTTGACGTAGAACTACGTCTTTGTCGACAGTAAGGAGGGGTATAAGGGGGGGTAAATCTAGGCACAGCCTGCAACGAATGCAACGAAAATATGTCACACTTTGAACGTTTGTATCTTCGAAACTAATAATCGTAGAGTAATCATTGACATCTCATTTTAAAGCTTAAGAAGTCCCATTTATGATAAATCCAGCCTGAACTCTCTATTTCTTCTCGTTTAGATATAGTAGCGTTAGAAAGTTTAGCTAAATTTCTCGTAGATGCAACGAAAACATGTCACACTTTGAACGTTTATATCTTCGAAACTAATAATCGTAGACTAATAAATGACATCTCATTTTAAAGCTTAAGAAGTCCCATTTATGATAAAACAAGACCGAACTCTCTATTTATAACCGATTTTCTTGAAATAGAATTATTGTAAGAGATTTTTCTCGAAAAATATTAAAGGAAAATATACTTTATTATATAGTTTTTGAAAGCTCTCAATGTAAGCTAAATGTTTTTGCAATTTAATAAATAAATAAATGAATGAATAAATGGATGAATGGATTTAATAAATAAATAAATAAATGAATTAATAAATGGGTAAATGGATGAATGGATGAATGGGTGAATGGATTTAATAAATAAATAAATAAATGAATGAATGAATGAATAAATGAATGGATGAATGAATGAATGGATGAATGGGTGTATGGATGAATGGGTGAATGGATAAATGGATTTAATAAATAAATGAATGAATGGATGAATGGATGAATGGATAAATGGATGAATGGATGAATGGATGAATGAATGAATGAATAAATGAATGGATGAATGGATGAATGGATGAATGGGTAAATGGATGAATGGATTTAATAAATAAATGAATGAATGGATGAATGGATGAATGGATGAATGGATGAATGGATGAATGGATGAATGGATGAATGGATGAATGGATGAATGGATAAATGGATGAATGGATAAATGGATAAATGGATGAATGGATGAATGAATGAACGAATAAATGAATGGATGAATGGATGAATGGATGAATGGGTGAATGGATGAATGGGTGAATGGATGAATGGATTTAATAAATAAATGAATGAATGCATTGCCTATATCGCCCTTGTCACACTTTGAACGTCACACTTTGAACGTTTGTATCTTCGAAACTAATAATCGTAGAATAATAAATAATATCTCATTTTAAAGCTTAAGAAGTCCCATTTATGATAAGACAAGTCGGAACCCTTTATTTCTTACCTCTTCGATACAGCAGCGTTAGAAAGTTTAACTAAACAATTATGACATGGCTGATAAATTGTCGGAATACAAGCGAGAGATAGTTACGTTGTTAACTACGTCAACTATCAATAATGATGAATTCAGCGCTACAGCCCTGTGTGGAACTTGGCCTCTCTTGATCACGAATACTTTAACATGAAATAATGACAGTTGACGTAGTTCTACGTGTTGCTTGCGGCACAGTTGTTACTGTGCCCATTTCTTTTTTTACTAACTTGATAATAATTTGATGATAATTATTATACTAATTGTACATTTTTATTTTACTAAATATTTTATAAATTTATATATCATACTATTATATAAAACCCGACTGTTTGTCTGTCTGTCTGTCCGTCTGTCCGCGAACTACTCATTCGTTAGTAGACCGAATTTTTACCAAAAGTATATGAAATAGGGGTAGAATTTCCCGGGGAGTGCCATGATGTATATAGTTTTTTGACGTAGAACTACGTCTTTCTCCGCGGTAGGGGGGGTAATATCGGGTGCACGATGCAACGAAAACATGTCACACTTTGAACGTTTAGATCTTCGAAACTAATAATCGTAGAGTAATGATTGACATCTCATTTTAAAGCTTAAGAAGTCCCATTTATGATAAAACAAGTCCGAACTCTCTATTTCTTACCGTTTAGATGTAGTAGCGTTAGAAAGTTTAGCTAAATTTCTTGTAGATGCAACAAAAACATGTCACACTTTGAACGTTTAGATCTTCGAAACTAATAATTGTAGAGTAATGATTGACATCTCATTTTAAAGCTTAAGAAGTCCCATTTATGATAAAACAAGTCCGAATTCTCTATTTCTTACCGTTTAGATATAGTAGCGTTAGAAAGTTTAGCTAAATTTCTTGTAGATGCAACGAAAACATGTCACACTTTGAACGTTTAGATCTTCGAAACTAATAATCGTAGAGTAATAATTGACATCTCATCTTAAAGCTTAAGAAGTCCCATTTATGATAAAACAAGTTCGATACAAATTTTTTTTAAACCGGTTGCGAGAGAGAGAGAGAGAGAGAGAGAGAGAGAGAGAGAGAGAGAGAGAGAGAGAGAGAGAAAGATTTCTGCATTTAAAACTATAAAAAATTTGTTAATATAATAAATAAAATGTGCAAATTAGTAATTTTTTAAATAAATCATCTACAACAATGGGAGGATCTTGCATTGACATGGTGTTCACAAGACATGTCGATAACTTAAGTTGCTATAGATATATTTCTTACTTCTCTTATCACAAACCAATACTAGCAATAACTACTCAAATCGATGATAATACGCCTTCAATTTCTACTAGTATTAATTTAGAATCAGCATTAATATGAATTAAGAATACTATGTTTGAAAAATGTTCAAAGAATAATTTGGAAACGCATTTTTATGGTAAACCTTCGTGGTTTAAAGGCATGCCTTTATGACGAGTTTTGGTGACTCATTGGCGATATTCCCAAAAATTTATTATTGAACCAATTGCTTTTTGTTTTTAGTTTCCCATTAGCAACGTAAGTACAATCAATAGAGATGTAAATTAACAAATACAAGAATTTTTGAAGTACCTAACCGTTTTTCTTTTCTTGATTGCTATGTTAACTATGAGTCGGCTATAACGTGAGAGACTCCATCGATTTTTGACATCAAGAATCTTTGATTATCCTGTGACTTTTACCAACGAGTATCTTGCGAGCATTCTGTAAGCTTCCTTCTTCGAGCATCCTACGCGTACTTCCTTACTTTTTGCGAGTATCCTACGCTTTCTGCCATTGATCTTCTTCGAGCATCTTGCGATTTCTGTCCGTTTACTCTAAGCATCGAGTATTTGCAACACATTGGCGATATTTGTAACATATTGGCGAAGACTGGATTATTGCAATGACTTCTTCTGTCTTTAGTTCCCCTTTGCAACGTAAGTAAAATCAATGTAGACGAAAATTAAAAAATATAACAATTTTTGAAGTTTCTAAAAATCGTTTTTCTGATCTTGATTGCTATGTTAACTTTGAGTCGGCTATAACGAGAAAAGCTCCTACGATTCCTGCAATTAAACATTATAAAGTGTCCTGCGACTTTTGCCAGCGAGTATCTTGCGAGCATTTTGTAAGCTTTGTTATTCGAGCATCCTGCGCGTTCTATCTTACATTATATGAGTATCCTATGCTTTCTGCCATAGATCTCCATCGAGCATACTGCGATTCGTGTGCGTTTCCAACAAGCATCGAGTTCTTCGGACTGATCGGCGATATTTCAAAGACATATGATTTTCAATAACGGATATTATTCTTTAATTATGTTTTTAATGCCCCTGGTGGAAATAATTTTACAAATTTTCACGCAAAAATTATGCGAAAACTACAATTTCTTATAATATAATTACAACTTTTCACGCTATTTTCACGTAATTTTTACGTCAAAAGTACGCGATTTGGTCCATGTTTGTAATTTTTCATAAATTTACGTAGAAATTTTTATGAATAACTACAACTTTTTGGATATACTACAAAATAAAATATAAAATTTACTTAAATTCTCTCGTTGAACATTATTTTATTGCTAAAAATCTTGATTACGTGCAAGCTTAATTAAATAAATTTATATTGTACTTAGAAAATTTGCTTACCACCGCTGGATTTGAACCTGAAACCCCTGGCTCTTAAGTCAGTCACCTTCCGCACTGTGCTACAACATTGATTGATGAAGACGTTTCGTATTGTCTATATATGTTACACTTATTGTTAGCAGACGTACGGAAGGTGTCAGCTCTTAATAGGGTCGGCTCATTACGGCTGCTGTGCCTCGTCTTCGTTCGCGCGGGGGGGCGCCCCCAGCGTATTGGTGGAGCGAGGAGATCGCTTCGCTTCGTGTTGCGGCTAACGAGGCCAGGAGGATCTGGACACGTGGTCGACCTCGGGACCCGCCGGAGGCCCTGGAAGTGAAGAGGAGTACATATTTTTTGGCTAATCAAGAACTTAAGCACGCGATTCGGAGAGCCAAGAGTCAGGCTTGGCAAGAGTTAATCGGCACCCTGGATGACGATCCCTGGGGGTTGCCCTACAAGATTGTGTTGAGTAAACTGAGGAAGTCAACCCCGGGTCTTTCTGCTACATTAGCACCTGATGTGTTGCATAGAGTTCTGGATGGGCTCTTTCCTCCGGGTAACCCACTCGTCCCGATCGATCTCGGGGATTGCGAGGTGGACCGCTACCCGGTTACGAGCGGCGAGGTGAAGCAGGCCATAGCTGCCAAAACTAACACTAATACGGCTCCTGGCCCGGATGGATATAGAGCAACGGTGCTTAAAAAGCTTCCAACGTGTATGCATGAGAGATTGGCGCTCTGTTTTAACGCCTTTTTTAGGAGCGGTAAATTTCCTTCTAAATGGAAATTGGCGGATTTGGTTCTCATCCCGAAGGGCGAGGATGTCCCTGGGGAGCTCCCGAGGGCAAGACCCATCTGTCTTTTAGACGAAATTGGGAAGACCTTTGAGCGGATTATCGTGGATCGCCCTATCGAATATATGGACAATACACCTACTGCAAATCTTTCAGACAACCAGTTTGGATTCCGTAGGTTAAGATCAACTACGGATGCCTTGCACCTCGTTAAGACTATAATTTCCGATGCTCGCGCACAGGGCAAGGTGGCTATGGCTTTCTCACTGGGCATCGAGAACGCATTTAACTCGATTAGACTTTCTGCCATTAGAAGGGCCCTCCGTGTAAAAAGCTTCCCATTATATTTGCGCCGTATCATTGAGGACTACCTGTCGGGCAGGAGGATACGTTATTTTACTGCGGACGGTTCGCGTCGTACTCGGAGGGTGAATAGGGGGGTCCCACAGGGCTCGGTGTTGGGCCCCCTTCTCTGGAATCTCGCTTTTGACGCTGTCCTGCGGACCATCATCTATGAGGATTGTCATCTCGTCTGTTACGCCGATGACACATTACTAGTTGTTGTCGGCGACAACTACGATGAGGTGTAGGAGTTGGTTTTGGATTGCCTGGATCGAATACTCCTGAACATTCGCTCGTTAGGCCTAAAGGTTTCTTGGTCTAAATCCGAGGCCGTTTTCTTTGGACGCTGCCCGCGGGATGCTTGCGTTGAGGTTGAGGGTTTTAGAGTTAGACTTAAGAGCAGCATGAAATACCTTGGCGTGTATGTGGACAAGCGTCTTAATTTCTGTGCTCACTTTAAATACATAGCCGATAAGGCGACTAGAGTGAGTCGCGCTCTCTGCGGAATCCTTCCGAACCTGCGTGGCCCTATCGAGGCCAAGAGAAGATTGTATTACTCTGTTATCACCTCCATTATATTATATGCGGCCCCGATATGGAGCGAGGAACTGATGGCTTCGGGAAACCAGCAGAGAGTGCTTCGTCGTGCGATGCGTCTCACCGCGTTGCGCACAGTGATGGCGTATCGCACAGTCTCGTATGAGGCTGCCACGCTGCTTGCCCGGGTTCCGCCCATTCATTTATATGCGGCCTGCCTTCGCCGCGTGTACCTGCGGCTAAAGGCTCTGAAGGATTCTGGGGAGTATTATGTCGATGTCCCCTCTGAGTTTCGGAGCGAGGAGTGGCTGGTCCTGAGGGGACAGTGGGCCGCTCACATCGGCGACGATCTGCTACCTGGAAGACGCACGAGAGAGGCAATTGTCCCGAATTTCGACAGTTGGATTGACCGGCGAACTGGATTTTTGACATTCCGTACAACCCAGCTCCTAACCGGGCATGAGTGCTTTGGCTCGTTCCTCTATAGGATCCAGAAAGAGGAGACCCCTATCTGCCGCTACTGCGGCCTGGCGGTGGACACGTCGGAGCACACATTGATTGAGTGCGATTTTTGGGGTGCTGAGCGTGGTGAATTGATTGCGGCCGTAGGGCCGGACCTCTCATTGGCCACCCTTGTCGCGGTCATCTGCGACTCTCGTGAGGCGTGGAGTGCCTTCTCCACGTTTGCGGAACGCGTACTCCGAAGAAAAGAAGAGGACGAGAGAAGGCGGCAGCAGGAGGCCCTGGATGGACCTGCTTGACTCGTCGTGCGTTGTTTCCTGTACTCTGCGCTATCAATGTATTGCGTTCCTTGCGTTTATCCCTACGTCGGGATTTTCTGCGGGCTCGTCCCCCCCCCCGCCCCCTCCCCCCCTCTGTGAGGGGGCCGTGGATGGGATGGGGAGAAACGTGTATTTGGGGCCTCGCTATGCCTGGCCCATAGTTATTTGTCTCTGCGGACTTGTGCCTGGCGTGGCCTGCGTGGGTGTCGGGCGGGGGCCGGTTCCGGGCTTTCCTCCCTCCTGGGGTCCGGCGCATCGCCTGGTGCGAAGCTCCCGGATCCCTAAGGGGGGGGGGGGGGTTGGTTTGCCCGGTGGCGGTCGGCGCTCGTCGCCCTTCTCCTGTGCCTCGTCGGCTGCTGCCGCGGAGGCCTGTATTCTCCCGGGTGTCTCCGTTGCTGGGCGGCGGGGCCCTTCTGGGGTTGGTCGGCCGTGGTCTTGCCGCTCGCTACTGTTTGGGCTCCGGCCCCACTGCTCCGCAGTGGTCGTCGGTAGCCTTTTGTGGCGGCGGTCCGCGGTTGGCCGTCCCCTGGGGGTTCTCCGTCTCCCGCGGCGGGGGTCACCCATTTGTTTGTTTCTTCGTGCCCTTCCCCTGGGCCCCGGGTTCGCTCGGGATCTAGGGGAGGGGCGCGGTCCTCTTCCACCAGCTTGGCTGGTTCCAATCCTATGCGGACTCGTGGAGTCGAGTTTGCCTTTGTGTATTTGGTTAGGGTCCGTGTCCCTTATCCTTGGACGGGTGCGTGGATCCGCACTCGTGTTCTGTCTTTGTGAAACCCCTCTCCGGATAGAGGGGGTTTCCTGTTTGTTTTGTTCGTGCATGTCCCGTGAGGATAGTGTGCGTAAAGTCTTCGGGGCGCGGACTTCCCCGGGTGAACCATCCTCGTCAATCACATCATCCGATTAGGGATGGGTTTCCCCCCGGGGATCGAAGCTCCCCTATGTTTGACCTTCCGTGTGTCTTATGTGTAATTGTTACGTGTATCTGGGCGCCTTGGCGCACGGACCGTCTCGTCACGTGAAGTAATACCTCGTGTCTCCCGCGTGTCGTGACTATGGTCCTTAGTCTTGTATGTTTAGGGAGAGGGGTTTTAGTGGGTACAAACCCCACATACCCCGGGTGGCCGGGGCCCGGGATGATACGCGAGGTATTTCCCCTCTTCCACGCAAACAAAAAAAAAGAAAAAAGGGTCGGCTCATTATATATATGGGACGATCCACGTCACTTTTACCCCCCATCTGTCCAAAATTGGTATGGACGGATTTTAATGACCAAGGGCGGAAAATGTTTGTCTTGAAAAGAGCTTTCAAAAGGCGTGTGGCATATATGCGCAATTCAACATGGCGTCATAGTTATGGCTGCTTAAAGGGATAAATTCAAAATTTCAGATCCAACATGGGCAGATAAAACGGTGAAAAGTAACTAAATTCATGTGAAACTCAGTATTTGGGAAATTTTGGGGTCGCTGATTACGAATCTGAACGTAAAATTGTGAAATTCAAAATGGCGGATCCAATATTGCGGATGCAAATATGAGAAACGGACGAAAATTCCAGTAAATGATTTGAAAACTCTTACTGGAAGGTTTTTTGGGTCGCTGATCACGAAATTGTAGCTAATTTGTTAAAAAACAACAGACAAACCGTGTTAATTGAAATTCTACTCTTAGCGTTACCCAGAGATGACGGCGTGGACGTGGTAGAAATTCATCTCCTTTGGAGTGCTTTATTTTAGTGAGTTCCCCTTGCCTCTCACGCTTTGGGCTGTTTTATTTTAGTGAGTTCCCCTGGACTCTCACGCTTCGGGGTGCTTTATTTTCGTGACTATCGAAAGGAGTGGAGAACGTTCCTTCAGCATATGTATTTCTTGCAAATCTTACCATACGTTATATTTCACGAGTTTCACGAATACGTTAAACGTTATAGCACAAGTACAGAGCGAATAATAAAGAAATATAACGCAACGCAAAATAGGTTGTCAACATGTCACAAAGGACAGAATTCTCCATTGGAGAGAGTCCTTATTTCTGCCGCGACGGTACGTCGCCACCGTCAACGCAGAATTCTCGGCTTAGGGACCAGGAGCCTTAATAACAAGAAGTGTTATGAAAAAGAGCTTGAGGAAATGCTGGATGGACTAAAAGTAATTTGGGTAACGCTAAGAGTAGAATTTCAATTAACACGGTTTGTCTGTTGTTTTTTAACAAATTAGCTACAAATTCGTGATCAGCGACCCAAAAAACCTTCCAGTAAGAGTTTTCAGATCATTTACTGGAATTTTCGTCCGTTTCTCATATTTGCATCCGCAATATTGGATCCGCCATTTTGAATTTCACAATTTTACGTTCAGATTCCTAATCGGCGACCCCAAAATTTCCCAAATACTGAGTTTCACATGAATTTAGTTACTTTTCACCGTTTTATCTGCCCATGTTGGATCTGAAATTTTGAATTTATCCCTTTAAACAGCTATAACTATGACGCCATGTTGAATTGCGCATATATGCCACACGCCTTTCGAAAGCTCTTTTCAAGACAAACATTTTCCGCCCTTGGTCATTAAAATCCGTCCATACCAATTTTGGACAGATGGGGGGTAAAAGTGACGTGGATCGTCCCATATATATATATTTCTTACAAAATTGATGTCGGTCATCTATTCGATATCGAATCGATGACTTATCGACATCGAATTTGACATTGAAAATCAGCCGATTTCAATCAAATTGTTTTGGCATTAAGTTGCTTCTTTCTAAGTTACTTGTGTTCAAAACTCTAAAAATTTTGTCTAAAATTAAGAGACTATCACCATATAGTATGCAGATAGTTATCGATTCAATGTCGATCGATATCGAACCGATGACTATGCATACTCTCATATGGTGACAGGCCGATATTCATAGTCGGTTCTTATATTCAAGTCCGTCTTAAGTTGAATCTTAAAATGTCATGAACCAATCGCATAGCCGTGCGGCTATGAATAACTACAATTCACGGTTGGCAACAGGCAATAGGCACAGAATTTCCAACGTGACGGAAACTCTGTGTCTATTGCCTGTGTCACTGTTTATTCTGTATTTATAAATGTATTTATACATGATTTCTGATTTCTATTCCCTGTTGCCTGGCATTGTGCAAGGGGCTTTGGCGTCTTAAGACATAACTTAAGACGGTCTTGAAATAAGATCCGACTATGAATACCGGCCATTAGTCTTTTAATTTTAGACAAAATTTTTAGAGTTTTGAACACAGGTAACTTAGAAAGAAGCAACTCTTGATGCCAAAACAATTTGATTGAAATCAGCTGATTTTTTATGTTAATTTTGATGTCGATGAGTTTCCGGTGAATCGACGTTGAATTGACGTCGATTCGACATCAACCTTCTCACTGGATAAACATACTAAATATGCGACATGTTCGACATTTTTACATCAGGCTATGCTGAAATCTACAACTTTCAATAAGATCTGTTTCTATTCCTGCACTGCTAAACTAGTCCACACTGATGCAGTATAAGTTAGAGTGGGACAAGTATACTTTGTTTATATCTTACATTTAATCATAAAAATATTTTTAGAATATTGTAGAAAGTTGTAAATAGTTGTAATTTTTACAATAATTTGCAACTTCTACAAATTACTAAAATTTTTATAAAAAATTTTGTTAGAACGTTGTAGAAAGTTGTAAATAGTTGTGATTTTTACAATAATCTACAACTTCTACAATTTACTACGTTCTCATAAAAAATATTCGCAGAATGTTGTAAATAGTTATAAATAGTTATGATTTTTACAATAATCTACAACTTCTACGATTTACTACGTCTCATAAAAATGTTCGTAAAAAAGTTGTTACAATTTTTTATTACTTTTTACAACTTACTACAATTTACTACAATTCACTACAATTCACCATAAATTTCTACAATTTTCACAAATTTGTAGAAATTTGTAATTTGTTGTAAAAGATTGTAATTTTTCATAGAAATGCGTAAATTGTTGTAAAATTATTTCCACCAGGGGCTACATAGTATGAGGTATTTAAAAGTAAATATAGAAAAACATTTATTGTTTTATTTCTTTAAAATAAATTTATGTTTGAAAAAAAATGGGCACAGTAACAACTGTGCCGCAAGCAACACGTAGAACTACGTCAACTGTCACTATTTCATGTTAAAGTATTCGTGATCAAGGGATGCCAAGGCCCACACAGGGCTGTAGCGCCGAGTTCATCATCAGTGACAGTTGACGTAGTTCTACGTTGTTGCTAAAGCTCTCAATGTAAGCTAAATGTAATACAAACAAAATAAATAAATAAATAAATAAAAAAACAAACAAAAACAAACAAAAAACAAACAAACAAAAAAAAGAAAAAAATAAACAAAAAAGAAAAAAACAAACAAAAAAACAAACAAAAAACAAATAGAAAAACAAACAAAAAACAAACAAACAAAAAACAAAAAAGGCACAGTAACAACTGTGCCGCAAGCAACACGTAGAACTACGTCAACTGTCACTGATGATGAACTCGGCGCTACAGCCCTGTGTGGGCCTTGGCCTCCCTTGATCACGAATACTTTAACATGAAATAGTGACAGTTGACGTAGTTCTACGTGTTGCTTGCGGCACAGTTGTTACTGTGACTATTTTTTTGTTACCGATTTTCTGGAAACCGGTTTTTCTAATTTTTCTAATTTTTCGGGAAATAATTGATCAAATCTCAAAGAATTACATATGAAACAGGGGTTGAATTTTCCGGGGAGTGCTATAAAGTGTATAATTTTTTGTTACCGATCTTTTTGGAAACCGGTGCCGAAATTTTTCCAATTTTTCCGGAAATAATTGACCGAATCTCAAAGAATTGTATATGAAGTAGGGGTAGAATTTCCCGGGGAGTGCTATAAAGTATATAATTTTTCGTTACCGATCTTTTTAGATTTTTCCGGAAATAATTGACCGAATCTCAAAGAATTGTATATAAAGTAGGGGTAGATTTTTCCGGAGAGTGCGGGGTGAGGGAAAAAGAAGAAGCAAATATTTTTCGTCGCCGCGAATAAAAGCGTCCACCCGTTGAGTGATTCGGGGATGGTGTAATTTAATCTAGCGTGGAATATTCAGAACCATTTTTCGTTACCGATTTTTTTGAAGCCGGTTACGAAATTTTTCCAATTTTTCAGAAAATAATTGACCGAATCTCAAAGAATTGTATATGAAGTAGGGGTAGAATTTCCCGGGGATTGTTTATAATTTCCCGGGATAAAGTTTATAATTTTTCGTTACCGATCTTTTTGGAAACCGGTTACGAAATTTTTCCAATTTCTCGGGAAATAACAAGTAGTTCGCGGTCAGACAGACAGACAGACATACAGACGTCAGGTACTTATATATATAGATAGAGGTATAAAGAACTAAAGAATGTAATAGAATTAGAAAAATTGCTAATAGTAAAGGGGTTTCCGATTTCTGTTTAAAAAAAATGTACGTGATTGCTCCAATTTCAGCAAACTTTGAGATATCAAGCTGAATTTTTTTATGGATAATTTTTTTTATGGATAATTTTTTTGGATAATTTTTCATTACCGATTTTTTGGAAACCGGTTTGGAAATTATTCAAATTTCGAGAAATAATGAGTATTAATTGACCGATTTTCTTGCAACCAGTGCCAAAATTTTTTTAATTTTTGGAGGATAAGTTTAATTTTTAATTAATGGATAATTTTTTATTAATGGATCGATTTTCTTGAAACCGGTACCAAAATTTTTCTAATTTTTTGTTGATGATTTTGATGAAACTGGTAACAAAAGATTACTAATTTTTATGGGGATGGTTACTATGGGGTTAAAAATTGGGGGTTTCATGGGGTTCTATTGGTGCTCTTAATTAATAAGTGAGTTTGGGAAGAGGGGAATAGATTTTGAGCCCACGCGAAGCGCGGGCGAAAAATCTAGTAATATTTATAAATAGGAAAGTATATAGAAATGGGATAATATATAGCAATACATGTAAAAACTTACGGTTTCATAATTTCAACATTCATTTCAATTTCTTCTTCTATGTTGTCAGTATCCATTTCAATTTCCTCTTCTATGTTGTTTCCTTTTTTTTTTCTATAACAGAATTTGCTTGCTCTTGTATATCTTCTGTTATTGTGTCCTTTTCTGCTTCTGCATCCATTTCTATTTCACTGCAAAAATATTTTAAGTTACATAATTTAATATATTAGTACAAAATCAATAGTACATGATGTTTGAAAATAACATTTTTAAGATGTCATTATGTTCCTATTTTGAACATGTGTGCTGACTGGATATGTTTGCATGATATATTATTACATTTTAAAACAACCAAAAAGAAACTGCAATGAAATTGATAGCAATCTAAAACATAATTATATAACCTACATTGTTTTAAAACATGATGCTAAATCTTCTCCAAATCTTGTGGGTATGGTATCAGGATGAAGAAGAATTCTTTTTTTATTAATCCTAAACCATTTCGCCTCAAAATGTAAAGAGCATAATCGGCAATTTCTATAAGAATATTCAAGTCCTTTTTCTTTTAAATCTAGTCTTCCACTTGCTTTTACCCATTGCAACCATCTGTTATTACAATGTATTAAACATTATAAATTTATGTAAAAAAATATAACGTAATTAGAAAAACTAAAAATACTTTTATAAAATAAAATGAAAAACCTGTTATGTTCTTTGGAAAATCTTAATACATGTATTCCTTCCAATTGAAAATTTCCAGGACATCCTGTTATTGAACAGGGTTTAATTTTTTTTGCACTCATTTCCTTACTACTTCTGTTTTCTTCTGCATCTGAAACAGAGCTAAGATCAAAGTGTTTTCTGCAAGAGAATTGAAAATCTGAACAATATCTATGTACAGATCTACAATTCTCTTTAAGGATAAATGTCACTTCCTTTCTTGCTTTCCCTTCACTTCACTTCACATCACTTCACTTCACATCACTTCACTTCACTTCACATCACTTCACTTCACTTCACTTCACATCACTTCACTTCACTTTATTTCACTCCTCTTTAAATATCTAAATTATCTAAAATATCAATTGAACGACATAACCAATGTGGTAAGCTAATGCCGCCAATTTCTGAACATTTAAATAGTCATGAGAAAGAGCGAAAATGGAAAGAGTAAGTGAGAGAGAGATTCAGATGGCGTTACCATATAAACTGGCTCAACTTGCGCATGCGCGCTGCGTTTTTGGCATCATCTGATGAAGAGAGTTGCGCTACTGTATACTGTGACGAAGGGATATACTAAATACCCGTGTATCTTGGCGCTCGAACACCCTGCGTGTGTTTTGTGCGCGGGCTCGCGTGCATGGCCTCGAGCGCATCTCCGTATGCTATATTTGCGGCCTTCACTACGCGTACGCGTCGTGCTCGCCTCTGCCGCTATTCCATATTATAATGGCTAACTTTGTGAGTAAGGTACGATCTAATGGCCCCGATGGGCTCGGCACGCGTATTTGTGTTCCTCCCTCGCGATATTATCGTGCTTGGCGCCTAGACATATCGCGCGCGCGTCGTGACCGGTGCCGTCGGGCCGAAGTCCTGGTGTGCACGATGGCCACTGCCATCGTGTGAGTAACTTTAATATCACATAAGATCCGGATATTTCTGAACGTCTTGTGCGTTTTCCTATTTCGTGCGCATGCCATCGCAGGTGACGAGCCACGGGCTCCTCTCCGGGTGTCGCCCGTCCCCCGGGTGGCTGCGTCGTGACTTCACGTGTGTGCTCTTCACCTGGAGCATCGTTTTTTGCGTGCGAAATTGTGCAGACTTTGCGTTTTGCGACCCGTTTTCTAAATGTTCGCGCTGCATCTCTGACATTTCTAACCTACGTTTGTTTTTTGGTTTTGCAAAATCGCGTGTTAATTGCTGCGGTGAATTTCGTTAATTGGCATATTATTCGCGTTTTAGTTTTAGTATGCGCTCTGATAGCTGTATATATATCGTACATGCATTCTGTAATTTTCTGGATTGATTTAATACGGTCGCTGCATCTGGATATGTCTCCTGTGTCTGACGTGACTGTTTGGTGTGTTATGTTTCGTTTTTCTGTTCCCTATACAATATATATTGCAAATAAATGAATTTCATATCAATGATTTTGATTTATATTTATTCTTAATTGATTGCATAGCTCTGCAGAGTGTGATGTACTGCTCAATGAAAGGTGAGTTGTCGCAACACAACGGATTTGCGACCTATTAGTGCTATAATTATCGTGTATATTTGCCTCAGCCCTCTTTTGTACCACATTCAATCCCAGCTATGTCTGAATTGATACAGACAGGTTATTCATTATAAATATATGGATCACTATTTAGAGGTTAAAGTTATTTTGACATCAGCCTATAATAGCTTACTATCCTTTTGCATTGTGTATATTTAGTCAAATATATCTAGACTTTGCGAATTATACTTAATAAACTATCACAGTTAACAATTGCGTAATATCTCTCTTACGGGAGTTGATAATAAATAGTAATGTGTATTTGATATCATGTCCTGCTACACTAGCTTGTTATCAGCTATCTCATGCAATAAGCTTGGCTTGGGGTATACTTAGATGGTGTAAATGCTAAAGAATCTTAGTTTGTGACATCAATTTATTTTGCCAACTACTCTTTATATTGCATATACTCGGTTAGAATATACTCAAATATCTAAATTTGCGTTAAATGGACTATTTCTATAAATATATATGTAACATTTTTCTTCTGGGCTTTGATCAGTTTTGTACATACTAAATGTCACATCTTATGCCAACTACTTTTTACACTGTACATATTCGGTTAAAGTACGTTTATATATGTAAAATAGCATTAAATGAACTATCTCTATAAATATACATGTAACATTTTTTTCCTCTAAGAGCCAACAATGGCCAGTAAAGTATATTTAAATACCAGGTCTCTGCGACATCAGCTTGTTACTGTCAGATATTTTCTATGCTGTAGAGTCGAATTAAGGTTTATTTAGACAGGGTAAAATCTGTCGCCTTGTAATTAATTTGCAATAATTATTGTTTTTCTGTTAACATTGCTGTTTTTGTGTGATTGGTGTTCTTCGTGTAAACACGGTGAGATCCTCCCAATACGTTTTTGCTGATCGCTCTCGCGCGTGGGCTCTGTTTTCGCGCGGGTATGATGGGGTGAAAGCCTTGCTAATCCTTTTTTGTTTCAGACGACCTACTGGACTACCGGTGAAGAAATAAATAAACGACATATATATTTCTTGTCTCTTTATTTCTTTATAAATTATATAAATACACATATATTGGGATCTCTCCGCACATATAGCTGTTCATATGTATCTGTGTTATTGTTAGATGCACTGCAGTTCTATCACCGTAATACAATAATTCACGACGTTGTAAATTGGATAAGATTACCACACACCGCGTTTAACAATTATTTAACAATTATTTTACATTATGTACTAAATTAGGTTATTGCGTGCGCGTAAACTGTACAACCTGAGCGTGCAGTATCTATGACTGCGGACTCGATGGACCTTTTAGGGACTTTTGTTTTAAGGCCAATCTATATAAAACTTGGCATACATATCTTAGATATGCATATTCATATAAACTAATGCTTTATTCGTTTTATACGATAATTTTAACTGTTCTAAACATATATTTGAATTGTAGTTGTTGAAGCAATCACTAACACTAACTAACATTTGCTACTGCCTGGGAACGGGACTACCTACCAATCAATCGGACTGATTCTTATGTAAAATTGTTATTTTATACTATATAATTCTGTATTCTCGCAAACACTATATATCTCTAAATGTTCTGCATTATAATCTTGGAAGTTGCTACAACTAATGTTGACACTCGTTAATGTCTGGACTTAGGCTTATTTTCACGTAAACGAACTGATTCTTATACTTAATAATTATCGTAAGTCATACATTGATTTTCTGCGATAATTGGTCTAACAATAAGTTATTGTTAAATATGCGTACGCTAAATACACAAGTATTTACGTATATGAGGTATATGCTCGATGACGAGCCTAATTTAATTTCCTTGCGTATTGCCCTTTAGCGCGGGATATTACATCAATCTAATTATGTCAATTAGTAAGCGGGTGTATCTTGGGCGGAATACACTCCCGCGTGGGCTGCGTCCTAGGGGAAGGCTACCCCAATAAAAAACCAACTCGCTATTTTTATGGACATGTCTGACAACAAGGAATTATCATTATCATCACAGGGGATTCGGACCCCCAGTAATCGGTGCGCTGCCTCTCTCGTCCCTGGGGGTGGTGCGTCGTCATCGGACGAAGGGCTACCATCGGCGTTGCCTACGGGCGCCGGTGGCGAAGCGGCTACCGTGGATGATCGACAAGACCGGGTCGTTGTCCCTGGCCCCGCCCTGGCGCAAATAAGCGAGGGGCCATCATCGGCGTTGCTCGCGGGCGCCGATGTGGAATCGGAGACCGCGGGACTGAATACTGGACCATCGGAGACTGACCCCGTTGAGTTGGCGAGATCGATTTTGGATGGAAATTACTTTGAGGATGCAGATGTGACGCTTGTGGAGGAGGACTTTATAGTCATTCCGGATTCGGACGAGGACTCTGAGGATGGAACCTCCGCGGCCTTTGACCGGAGAGACAAGAGGAAAGCGGAGGTATCCCCCCACTCTGCGGATATATCACCTCCGGCCAAACTTCCTACGAAGAAAACCAAGATAATTGGCGCCGATGACAGAGGCGCGGTCCCTGTGTCGGAATCCCTTTTGGACGTGGAGACCCGCATCAGGGCTGTGTCGGTTAATGAATTGCGAGAGTTTGACACTGAAAAGTTGTCTGACTTTGCATCCGAGTGCGTTGTTAGAATGGATAAGATCCGGACAAAGAGTAAAAGACTTCAAGGGAAACTGAGTGGGTTTCTCAAGAATGGTTTGAACAATGTCTCGGAGGTCATTACCGTCCTAAGTGAACGGTTGGATTCATCGGGGGATATCTCCTTGTTGAAGCTACAAAACTCCAACCTTACCGCACAGCTTCGTGTCCTCAAACAGGAAGAGGAAGTTAGAAGGCAAGAGCAGTCTCTGACGGACAGAGAAAACTTGAGGTTGAAAAAGGAGATTAAAGACCTCCAAGAAAGATTAACTAAATTGGAGACCAATGCCTCCTCAACGAATCCGATCTCGCCTGCTTCTCGCGGAGGTGGATCCTCGCGAGTTTTCGAATTCGGAGCGACCCCTCGATCCTTCCGCACGGAATTGAGGGCCCCGTCCACCGAGTTCGTGAAAACCAATATACAAGTTCCTGATCCCGTGGAACGCGGACAACAATCAAGGACTAGTATGGTTCCCCCCTCTCACTCTGAGGAGTTTCCCCCTCTTCCCCAGAGGAAACCAAAAATTACTGGGAATCAGCGTTATACTGGAAAGATGGTCATTGTGTTCGGTGAGTCGGGGAATCACGATCGGATCTTACAAATCTTTCTCCACATCCGACCGGGCGGAGGACTCGGAAGATGGCACCGCCCCTGTTACGGAGATTGAGCAGATCAATTATGAGATCTCAAAATTGGCTTCTCGTAGGCGCCAAATACGCGAAATGTTAGCTGCACACTCGGACGAGCCTCCGGACAAGATTGCTCCGAGGAAGCCTCGGAAAACCTCCTTCCGAGATCCGGAAGTCTCAAGTAATTTGGATGCGGAGACGATCAACACGCGTGTATCCGCAGCATCGACAAAAATTCGCGCGACTCGACGCGACAATCCGACCATCCCGGTTGGTGTCGCAGGCGGAAATTTCCGCGAAGGGGCCCGTCGTAGACCCCCGAGAACCGCGGCTGTTACGATCACAGGTCTAGACTTCAACATCTCCTACGCGGACATGCTGAAGAAGGCCCGCGATAAGATCTCCTTGGACACTCTCGGAATCGAGAACTCAAAAATCAGGAAAGTAATCAACGGCGGCATCGTATTCGAGATTCCTGGTGCCGATGGAGCCTCTAAGGCGTACACGCTTGCGAATAAGCTAAGAGAGGTCCTGGGCAACTCTGTAGCACGCATAACGAGACCAACTGTTATGGGCGAGATTCGGTTATGGAATTTAGATGACTCGATCTCTTCTACGGAGATAGTAAACGCCATTTCTATAATGGGCGACTGCGACAAGGGAGAGGTCAAAATTGGTAGCATCCGCCGTATGCTTAACGGCCTACACTTCGTTTGGGCCAAGTGCCCGTTAGCCGCGGCAACGAAGGTGGCCTCCTCAGGCAAAGTGAGGCTAGGCTGGACTATGGCACGCGTCGAGTTGCTTGAAGCCCGCCCGGTGCAGTGCTTTAAGTGCTGGCGTTTCTGACATGTGAGGAACACTTGCACTTTCCCAGAAGACCGCACGGGTTCGTGCTTCAGATGTGGTTCGCGCGATCATCAGATAGGTAACTGCAAAGAAAATCCGTTTTGTGTTGTCTGCGCGGGGGCCGGCAGGCAGAGTAGTCACCATCTTGGTTCCTCGGCCTCATCCTTTGAGAAGGGCATACCACCAAAGCCTCGAGTTGGCGTAAATAACGGTAACTAATGGCCTCCTTTATTCAAATAAACCTGAATAAGAGCAGGGAGGCGCTGGACCTCCTTATCCATCATGCTAACGAACTAAGGGCTGTGGTATGCGCGGTATCTGAGCCTGCCCGCATGCCCGGCTCCCAGCAGTGGTTCCGTAGTCGTAATGGTTTAGCCATTTATATTAATAGCCGTATTGCAATTTATCCCGCAATTCTATTTGCACAAGGTCATAACACTGTCATTATTTGTTATGGAAACATATACGTTGCCTCCTGTTATGTCTCGCCCAACATCGACTACGACGGCTATTCAGACTTCTTGGAGAAGTTAACAGCTATGTGCTCAAGCGTTACGAGCAATAATCTGATTGTTTGTGGTGACTTTAATGCCCACGCACACCTTTGGGGATCGAATCTTTCAGATTTCAAGGGCGACCTATTGGAAAACTGGGCCGCTCAAACAGACCTGCGCCTAGTCAACGTTGGACACAAGCCTACTTTTGTGAGTCATCAGGGGAGTTCGGTCATTGACTTGACGTGAACAATCGCTAACTTATTAAATAAAGTCTGCGATTGGTCCGTTCGCGATGATATCGTATCGTTATCAGACCACTTGTATATCACTTTCCGTATATTCGACTCCTCAAATAGACGTTCAGTCCATCCACAGACCGCTCGGTGGAACTTCCGCAAGATGGACGTCGAAATGTATAAGGCCGCTATTGAGTGGACCTGCGCCGTCACTCCCGTTGACGAAGATTATATGATGAGTGCGAAGCCGGACCGCTGGATTCACGTATGCATAGCTGACGCATGCAGGGCAGCTGTTCCCCGCCTTCGCGCTCGTGGGCACGGCACTCAGATTTATTGGTGGAACGACGAAATTGCGCGATGGAGAACCACGGCCATTAGGGCCAGAAGGATATGGACCCGCAGCCGTACTAAAGACCCGCCCGAGGTTCTCAAGCGCAAAAGGGCAGATTACGTTCTGGCCAATAAAGAACTAAAGAACGAGATCCGTAGGGCTAAATCGAAGGCTTGGCAAGAGTTGATCTCTACACTCGACGAGGATCCATGGGGCTTGCCCTACAAAATCGTGCTAACCCGACTTCGCAAATCTACCCCGGGCCTCACTATCACCCTTGAGCCCAATATTCTAGACTGTCTTTTAGACAAGCTCTTTCCGCCAGGCAACAATTTGATCCCGGTTGACCTGGGAGACTGTGAGGAGGAGCGTACTGCAATCACCGCGGAGGAGGTAACAAGGGCAATCGAGGCCAAGAAGAACACCAGCACAGCCCCCGGCCCAGATGGGTTCAAAGCAACTGTCCTAAAGAAATTGCCTCATGTATGATACATAGGCTCGCTCAATGTTTTAACATATTCATGAAACATAGCATTTTTCTTCCGAGCTGGAAAACAGCAAACTTAGTGCTGATTCCCAAGGGCGAAGCGGCTCCTCCTGGAGAAATACCTAAGGCTTGACCCATCTGCTTACTGAACGAGATCGGGAAGACTTTCGAACGTGTAATCGCGGACCGACTTACCAGTTTTATGGACCAAAATCTTTTTGCCAATCTATCCGAGAATCAGTTCGGTTTTAGGAGATTGCGATCCACCACGGAAGCCTTGTCTCTAGTTAAAAAGATTATCACCGAGGCTCGCGAAAACGGCAAGGTGGCACTCGCGCTCTCCCTGGACATTGAGAATGCCTTCAATTCCGTGAAGCTGCCCGAGATCAGGAGGGCTCTCCGTAATAGGCGCTTTCCTCGGTACCTCCGTCGCATAGTGGAGGACTATTTGTCGGAGAGAAAAATAAGGTTCATGACTCCGAACGGATCTCGCCGTACCAGAAAGGTCAACAGGGGAGTCCCACAGGGCTCTGTATTGGGTCCTCTACTCTGGAATTTGGCCTTTGACTCTGTCCTGAGAACCCTCATTTTTGAAGGATGCCACATCGTCTGCTACGCAGACGACACCCTCTTGATCGTCGCCGAAGAGGATTTCGACACCGCGTGCGCCGTGGTTGTAGAGTGCCTAGAACTTATCATGACTAATATTCGCGCTCTCGGTTTGAAAGTCTCCTGGGCCAAGTCAGAGGCCATGTTTTTTGGCAAATGTCCTCGCAACGCCTTTCTCGAATTTGAGGGAGTGAGAATTAACTTTGCGAGTAAGATGAAATATCTGGGCGTTTATATCGATAGGAGATGAACCTTTAACGATTATTTTTCGTACGTCGTGTCGAAGGTGTCGAGGATTAGCGGCGCGTTGTGTGGGATTCTTCCCAATTCACGTGGACCTGTGGAGAATAAACGTCGTCTGTATTATAGCGTTATCCTATCTATTGTTTTATATGCGGCTCCGATATGGGGCGACAAACTTGCGGCGTCCGAAAGTAAGTAGCGGATCCTGCGTCGCGCACTTCGCCTGACCGCGTCGCGCACCGTGATGGCGTACCGCACGGTGTCGTATGAGGCCGCCACTCTACTAGCTAGAATTCCGCCTCTATATCTTTACGCGCCATACTTGCGACGCGTTTACCTGCGCCTAAGGGAGATGAAGGAATTGGGGATCTACAACGCCAACTTCCCTGTTAATGTGCGTGCGGAGGAGTGGTTAGAGCTTAGGAGGCAGTAGTCAGTACATATCCGGAGTGAGTTCCTGTCCGGCAGGAGGACGTGCGAAGCCATCGTCCCAAATTTTGAATCTTGGCTTGACCGACGTAGCGGTTTCCTCACCTTCAGGATCACCCAACTATTGACGGGTCATGGCTGCTTTGGCGCATTCTTGCATAGGATCGGCAAGGAGGAAACTCCGATATGCCGATACTGCAACGAAGCAGAGGACACTTCCGAACATACGTTGTCGACGTGTAGTTTTTGGCGTTTCGAGCGTGGGGAGCTGACCGCCGTCGTAGGTCAGGACCTCTCCCTGGCGGCGGTCATTAGATCAATATGCGGCTCTCGGGAGGCATGGAATGCCTTCTTGGCTTTCGCCGAGCGGGTCCTGCGCTGCAGAAGAGGAGGACGATGTGTAGCGTCCGCACTTTTTTCGAACTATTTAGTCCGTTATTAATTTACTCCGGCCTCTTGTATATTTTTGCGGCGTGCGTTCGCGGGGCTATCCTGGCATCCTGTGGGGGTAGTCGGGCACCGGCCGGTGGCGGGCTGTTTTCCTCCTGGGGTCCGGCGCATCGGGTGGCTCCGTGTTACCGTAAATTATGTCTGTCTTATCTTTGTTTTTTAGTCTGCCCTGGGATATCCGTCGCTGTGGGTCGTGGGGTCCTCCTGGGGCTGATCGGCCGGGGCTGGCCGCTCACTGCTGTTTAGGGCTCTGGCACCATTGCTTTGCAATGGAGGCTGAGAGCTTCTTTGTGGCGGCCGGCCACGCTTGGTTTATATGTTTTGGTGCCCTTCCCCTGGCTCCCCCTTTTTTGGGGGTGGGTCTAGGGGAGGGGCACGGTTTTTTCTCCTTGCCGAGTGCTCTGCCTCGGCCGGGGATGTGGACCCGAGGAGTCGGGTCTTTTTGTCATGGTGGTGGGAATTTATGTTATATTCCTCTTCGTTGACGAGCTCGTGGATTCGGGCTCGGGTTCGTATCGCGTGGAACCCCTCTCCGGATAGAGGGGGTTCCTGTTCGTTCCGTTCGTACACGTTCCGTATGTGGCTCTCGTGTACGTCTTTCTTTGGGGTGTGGACTTCCTTCGGTGAATGGTTCCGCGGCCAAGACCCCTCAATGAAATAACTGCCCGCGGTTACTATCATGAGGGCTCTCCGAGGCGGTCGAATGGCGACACAAGCGTGTCTTGCCATTAGACTAGGGACTTTTTCCCCCGAGGTTCGAAACATCCCTAGGACTGACCTCGTCTTATTCTTGTGTATGGTTTACGTATTCCGGGCGTCTCGGCGCATGGACTGTTTCGTCACATGATGTAATGCCACGTGTATTCCGTGTGACGTGACTATAGTCCTTCGTGCTGTGTTTAAGGAAGAGGAGTTTTAGTGGATGCAAGCCCCACATATCCCGGGTGGCCGGACCCGGGGATACGCGAGGTATTTTTCCTTTTTCTACGAGAAACAAAAAAAAAGATCAAACGGTGTAGTGGCTATATTTCGGTGCGTTGTTGTATTTAAACATTGCTGTGCCAATTTTAGATATTTATGCCATTCCTCAGGCTTTGGTGCAGATAGCTTCGTTAACAGTGGTATGAGGGTTCTATTGATACGCTCTACCTGTCTATTTGCCCTTGGAACTCCCGTTGTCGTTAGAATATGTTAGATACCCTCGTTCTTACAGTAGTCTTCAAAGGCTTCCGACGTGAAAGCTGTGCCACGGTCAAAAATGATTCTCCTCGGGTTACCGAACACTGTCGCTTGCTTCTTGAAGTGGTCGAGTACTTTTGCCGTGCTCGTCGACTTTGTTGCGTAAAGCCACGTAAATTTACAGAAGCCATCCGTCACTGCAAATATGTATTTGTAGTTTTTCCTGGTCAATGCCAATGGCCCAAGATGATCGACGTGAAAAGTGTCGAGCAGAACTTCACCCTTGTCAATCGGATACAGAAAGCCTTCCTGCTTTCCCTGGTTCTTTTCGGCCAGTATACAGTCAATACAGTTATTTACAGCATTTTCTATCTTCGTAGGTTTTGGATGTAATAGTCCCTTTTAACAATTGCTTCCGTCTTAGCAGCCGCAAAATGTCCCCTCTCGTGCGCTTTCTTAATCACTTGTGAGTGCATCGCCTTTGGCACTACCAGCCGAATGTCGTCGTTGACTTCCTTGAACAACAGTCCTCCACGGATTATATATCCGTGTACCTGTCCCTTTTCTGTTAGTTGCACAATCCTTCTCGTGTCAGCGTCGTCCTGTTGTGCCTTCTTTAGTATTGCCTGCCGTTAGTCCGTCATCATCTTCGTCAACAAGCATGCAATCAGGTAGTGGGTTTCTGCTTAACGCGTCTACATGGACCATGCCTTTTCCGGGGCGATGTTCGATTTCGTAATGGAATTCCTCTAACAAAAATGCCCATCTCGCTACGCGTATACATAAATCTTTCTTTGACATAGTTTAAGTGAATGCGCGACAATCAATAACAATCTTAAAATCTATATTGAGCAAATGCACTCGGAACTTTTTAAGCGCCTTAACTATCGCGAGAACCTCAAGCTCGTAGCTCGGATACTTCTCCTCCGCGGAGGTGGTCTTATCGCTCGCGTAGTATATCGGATGCATCGCTCTGTCTTCGCTATTGCGCTGCAACAGAACCGCACCGTAACCGAGCATCGACGCGTCGATGTGTAGTTCGATTTCTGCACCGACCCTATACAAGCCTAACACGGGTTTGTTAACGAGTCTCGACTTCAATTGATCAAAAGCATCCTTTTCATCCAGTCATCCAGAAACGTCCAGAGCTCGTTAATCGTAAAGGAGTTGTGTTCCATACGTCATAACTTTTCCGACAACCCAATACATATATACACACACGACTTTTTACTTTTTACAAATATACATATGTATATGTGTATTTATATCCGTATAGTATGGAAAATTGCTATAACAATATTAAATATAATAATAGTTATAATATAGAACAATGTCCCATATTTTTGAAATTGATTAAATACATATTTAATAAATACGTATTTAATCATGTGCGAGAATGGGTTAAGGAAGTTAGCGTTAGAAGATTATTGAGAAGTTTATGCCAAGTTTTAACGAAAGTCTATAATTAAGATGACTGATATTTACAACTATTTACAAAGGTCTTTATTTCGCGAACAACGGAAATCGCGCGGGCGAAGGCGCGCGTGAAATGCGTGTTTACGCGACCAAATTAAGGACGCGGGCGAATGCGCGCGGAAAAGACATTCACTCTAAGCACGGGCTCAATATAGCGAAAGAAAGCAGGAATTCGAAGCCGACCGAATATATCGCACGGAATACGGAATCGTAATTTCAATAAGTTAATTCGGCGGACTGTTATCGAGTGCTAGTCCGCGCGCGGAGGGCCGGAGCTTTATAAACTCGAGCTCCGGACCCCCGGCAACGGGCTGAAAATTCTGCGGAGCCAATCGGATGCCGACACCCCGAGAGAGCAGTCGAATTCGAAAAAGTCAAACGGCTCAGCTGATCTCGGGGCCGGCAACCGATCAGGTGTTTTCGCCGAGTCGCTCGCTTTGTCTCGGGTGTTTACCTCGCGCACTGAGGCCCCGAGACAAAGGGAGAGAATCGGCACACGCAAAAACGAGACAGTTTTTCTGTCTCTCGATATTTCCGAGAAACGACCTTCTTATTTCTAGGATAAGATCTCGAATTAACGTCGTTTCTCGGAATACCTTAAGAACAATTTTACGGATCAATTTATCAGATTTAATTTATTATACGTTCGATCCCGAACAAATCAATAGATACGTATTTAATTAATTTCAAAAATAGGAGACAATAGTTCAATATTATAATTATTATTATATTTAATGTTAATTTTTTATTTAATAATAATGATTCCCTTCTCGGGATACATGGTTCTGCTCGTTTAAGCTTCCTTATTCTCATACAATATCAATATTTACAGAGAACGGAGACAAAACAAAAACTTCTTCCCGTTTCAGTATACTTTTCCTCCCGTTTCCATCATTCTTCTTCTTGCTTGTCTTTCTTTTGTCTTCTCTGTCATTCCTTGTCGCTTCTTACTCTTTTGACTTCCAGCATCCATTCTATTCCCTCTCCTCCTTCTGACATTATTACTGCTTCCGATATGCCAGTTACCTTACTTCCTATGCATTCAGACAAAGGATATAGTTCCGAATGATCCCTGCTCCCGATCGACCTAAAATTTTACACATAAGTTGTTTTCGATGTGAAAAATAAAGTACGCATGGTCCCAACTTCGGGAAATTAACAAAAAATTCATGAGCACTTATCGACTAATAAAATTGATTCTATATGATATATACGACATATAAAAAATATAATATATATAGTATATATAATATACAGGGTGTCCCTGAATGTTTGATACTTTGTTCGTATCCAGATAGAGCGGACCAAACTGAGTCGAAAAGTCATATACCATTTTCCAATTTTCGCAATAGTTGATGAGTTATTAATGATTAAAAATCGCCGTATTAGCTCGGCCCACCGCCAAATACGAGCGCGCGGCGAGATGCGGCCACCCCGCGATCGGCGCGCGGGCAATTGTTTATTACAAGCGGCGATGGCTACGCACGAGCGGCGCGTAACGCTGGACCCCCGTCCTGAGCGATGGTAGTTTCTCGCCTTTTTTAAATAAAAATAAAATTTTCTAACAGCATAGAAAAATTTTTTGTGCGTACGTATGTACATACGTGTGTACATGCATACATGTACACAGAAAAATATCAATTCTACTGCTTAAAAAAGCGATTACTCAATTTACTTTTTTTCTTTTAGTAATTAGTAACGACTGTCTTTAAGAAAGAATATTTTCTTGATAATAGTCTTAAAATGTATTCGTTACAAATTTTATAAAGAATCATTATCATGTACTCGAAAGAAGAATTTATACTTACATATTTAAAAAACATTATAATATTTTATCGAAGAAAAGTCAAAATAATAAGCAAATCGAATTTTTGTTTTAATTTTATATTCTTAATTGAAGAATTGAATAATTAGAATTCAGAATATTATTTATTTTAAGTAATATTAGCTGGTTACCCGGGCTTCGCCCGGGCGTCGTTTTTCTTCAAACGACTTCATTTGATTTAAAGGCGATTTAAAATTGTATAAATGTTTTCCTTGATTGAACATGTCGTAACCGGTCTTTTTCTACTCGAGTTTCACACTATTGAGTCATTTCCACTTTTCCGATATTTCACAAAGGGACGTACCCAACCCTATTCACTATTCCATCCTATTCTATTTCTCCATTCCTATTTCCTCTTGTTTAATGTACCAGCTCACGCATGAGCCAGACCTTTTGATTTGCAAGAAAGAAAAGACACAAACCTTATCTGTGGCGAGAAGCGACTGTATTTCTGACGATGAGTTAGCACGACTATCTATTTGAATCATAATCAAACGTGAGGAACATAAACGACGATAACATCTTAGTAAGCTCGAAGAAGTAATTTTGATCCAGCTCAATATATATTGAAAAGATTGTTCCTTTTATACAACATCAGATAAATAAGCAATCATATCGGCAATATTAAGTACAATATAATACAATATTTGTTCAACGAATAGTCGTTCTGGTTTAGATAATATCTGTCAATCTTAAATTAGACATCAACTTTCTGAAAGTAAGAAGTAATCTTTGTATTAATATCTTTTTTTATGACCAGCTTCTTGCAGTTAATAACTGACTAGATTGCAATTAAGTGAGCAATTCAATTATATATGGACAAAAAGACCATTCGTGGAAAACGAGAACACTGTGGAATATTAAAGCTTCTCAATATTAAAGATCACTATTTCGCATAGGACGAATAATAGTTAACGAAAGATAGATAACTATCTTAAACGTAAGAATATATATAAGATTTGTCTGACGACAAAGATTCTCTTCTTACCAATAGGAATATAAGAAGTGAATCTAACGTTAATTGCGCTTTATCGAGAGCGACGCAATGTTCATGGATTTTAAATAGCAGTTTCTAGTATCTAAATGACTTTTAGTAACGCAAGGATCCTTTACATGTATTTACGAATAGCTAATCGGTTATGTTAACAGTAATCTCGGTTGCAACCGGTGAATCAAAGAAAGAGATAATGAATGTACTGAGCTCAGATTTTCAACGTGTGAAGCTTGGCGGCTTCGCTCGACGGACGAATTATACTGTGATAATGCACTCGTCCGCCCCTGAAACCAAGATCGAAATGTAACCGGATTTATGTAATCCGTTACATCGCGCTAATCGAAGATTAGCTTCCCCCATGAAGGATCTCTGGTTTCATTAGAAAAGACAGATTTCACCTTGTCACAGTAGACTTGATTGAATAAAGCGCTTGATCCTTGAACCAAGGATTTATCCGAGTGAGGCCAGAAAGATCGTCATCTCTTTTTGCCGGTATGGTCTAATGGCCGCTCTTTTCCTTGTACAGAAGGATGATGCCACAATGGCGACGATCCCGTTTCTGTGATAGCACGGGGCCGTGATGACGAAGCCAAACTTTGTGCCGGTATAGTCCCGTGGCAAGCGAGCTTGTCTATGCTCACATATATCGTTGAGCCGTCAGGTTTACGAATGATAGCCTCGCAACCACTATGTATTCTTACGATTCGATTCGCCTTTTTAGAAATCTAAACCGACTTTGTCTCACTGAAGAGAACGATGATACCTCGACTGATCTCGACAAGCGCCCGGAAACGAATGCTTTCTCCAACGATCGGCACGCTCATCGACGCACGCTTCGCGACCGGAACTAATGCCTCTTCCGGCGATCGGCACGCTCGTGGACGCACGCTTCGCGACCGGAACTAATGCTTCTTCCGGCGATCGGCACGCTCGTGGATCAAGTCCAGTTGCGCCACGCTCTTTGCGCTGAACTATTGTTTTGAAACATGGCTGACACTGAACGCGCGGGTCGCTCAAAATGATACAAATCCCGCTATCTACCTTATCTTGACTGCATTAGTATTATGATAAACGCAACAGAGGGCAGCTAATATACAGTCTCTCTTTGTCTCTCACTATATCTCACTGAATCTACTTTCGCTTCAAACACCTCTTTTGGACCAACGGTTTAACGTCTCTTCCGAAAGACGGAGCCCAGTTTTCCATCTAGGGATACTGTATCCACTTTAGGATCTATCCGCCAGATGGAGGGGCAGCGATTTGCTGAGAAACATTCTCATCGGCCTAGCGGGATTCGAACCCGGCTCTCTGGATTACGAATCTGGCGCTCTACCCACTAGACCAGCCGTCTCCCCTAGCCAAATTTTATATACTTTTGGTAAAAATTCGGTCGAATAGTTTAAGAGTGTATAAAGAACAGACATACATACATACAGACATTCTATTATACAGGGTGTTCTAAAAAAGGGGGGCCAAAATTTAGGGAGATATTCCTCACACCTAAAGGATGAAAAAATGTTATATAAACATGGGTGCGGAAACGCTTTATTCAGGATTGGGGATTTATTGAGGATTGGCCAATTTTGTTACCGATTTCCAAAAAGATCGGTAACGAAAAATTATACACTTTATGGCACTCCTCAGGAAATTTTACCCCTGTTTTATATACAATTCTTTAAAATTCGGTCAATTATTTCACAAAAAATTGAAAAAATTTTGAATACCGGTTCCCAAAAAGATTGGTAACAAAAAACTATACAGTTTATAGCACTTCTCGGGAAATTCTACCCCTGTTTTATATACAATCTTTAAGATTCGATCAATTATTTCCCGAAAAATTGAAAAAATTTTGAATACCGGTTCCCAAAAAGATCGGTAACAAAAAATTATACACTTTATGGCACTCCCCGGGAAATTCTACCCCTGTTTCATATATAATTCTTTGAGATTCGGTAAATTAATTCCCGAAAAATTGGAAACATTTCGGTACCGGTTTCCAAAAAGATCGGTAACGAAAAATTATACACTTTATGGCACTCCCCGGGAAATTCTACCCCTGTTTCATATATAATTCTTGGAAATTCAGTCAATTATTTCCCAAAAAATTGGAAAAATTTCGGATACCGGTTCCCAAAAAGATCGGTAACAAAAAACTATACACTCTATAACACTCCCCGGAAAATTCTACCCCTATTTTATATACTTTTGGTAAAAATTCGGTCGAATAGTTTAAGAGTGTATAAAGAACATACATACATACAGACATTCTATTTTATATATATAGAGATTATCAAGAAAACATTCTTTGTAAAGATCATCGTTACTTAAAAGAAGAGAAAACTGAGTAATTGGTTTTCTTAGCACTAGAATGATATTTTTTGCGTGTGCGTATACGGCGTATATATAATAGGAGGAGGGGATGGGCTTTTTCGGAGCGGACGGATGGCTTGGTGTTAAATGGAGAGAAGAAGAGGTTTTTTGGAAAGGGGAAAGGCAAAGAGAATGGAGCGGTAGGGTGGAGTCGATGGAGGAGGTGCGGACGAGGCCGAGGAAGTGGAGGAGGCTCCGAGAAAGAGGTGGCTGGAGAGTAAGATTGGAATTTCGGAAAGAAGTGTTGGAGGTTAGGATGCGGAGAAAGAAGGAAGAAGAGGAAGGGACGTCAGAGGCGAGGGACAGAGGAAGAAGAGTGATGACGTAGGCCATGAGTGTGGCTGGCGGGATGGCGTGGAGATGGCGTGGCGGTGGTGGGCTCCGGCTGGGACCAAGACGGCACGGGGTGTCGTCCTCTTCAAAAGAGTGGGCTGGCATCACTGCGGGACGTCGAGGTGCAGCACTCGGGGCTCACGGGACATGCGAGGCGGCGAGCGGCGCGCACAGCGCGGCGACGAATGACAGACGAGCGGAAGGGTCGATTGCCGCGGCGACGAATGGGGGACTAGCAGAGAGATCGATTGATCGAAAGGAGAGAGATCGATTGAGAGACGAGTACAGAGCAAGCACGTATAAACACGTGTGTCGGCTGACGGAGAGTGTGATCGGGTGAAAGTAAGCAGAGAAGGTGGAAAGAATCGCAGAAGGAAAGTTAAGAAAAGGGTTAGAAGAGAGAGATAGAAGAGGGAGGGAGAAGAAAAAGATGAATGTGGAGAATAGTGTAAAAGTAAGTAATGGAGAAGGAAGAGAGTGGTAGGAGATGCACACATACACGCTCGTAAACGCACAGGGTTAAAAGAGACGTGGAGGAGAGGAAGGGGGGGTGATCGAGAGAAGCAGGCTGAGAAAGGTTTGCTGGCAGGAGAAGGAGAAAGGCATCGAGGAGGCAACTGAGAGGGATATTCGGGCATTGCAAGAGTGGAGATCGAGGACAGAGGGCACGAGAACGAGTGAAGAGAGCAGAGATAAGACGAAGAGGAAGAGAAGGGGTTCCGAGAAGGACTTCCTTTTCCGGCGCAATCGAAGAGAAGGGGTGAAGGCCGAAGGAGAAGTAAGAGGAGAAGAAAGACGAACGGTAGGGTAGTAGGGGGGATATGGAATAGATAGAGGATCTGGCAAAGGGGATTAGGAGAATATGAATAGAGGACAGAGAGTGGAGGTGGACTGAGGAGAGGGAGGAATGGGAGATGGTGTAGGCTAAGAAGGAGTGGGATAGGAAGGGTGCACGGAAGGAGAGGGGAAAGGGTAAGAGGCGAGGAAGGAGGGAGGAAAAGAGGATGTAAAGGGCCGCGATGGCCAGGTCGGGTCAAGTCGGGTGTAAGTTTGTAAAGGGTTGGGTATGTCCCTTCAAAACGCCATATGTGTGGATAAGATAATGTGTTGGAAGGAGATTGTACAGGGTTGGGTACGTCCCTATGGTAAAAAAAAACGCCCTTTAAGACCCCTTTGGGGTAAATAAAGTACTATTATCTATATATATACATATAATATTACCATAATTATTTTTTAAAACATTTTTTTAAATGCATGAATAATTAAATTATTTATATTAAACTAATTAATAACTTTTAAAATCAAGAGACATAAGTAATTTATATTTTTTACAAACTATTAATTATTGTGGACGCAGATACCCAGAGGAATGCGGAGATAGTTTTCTTAGGATAAGAAAAATGTAACCGTTATAGTCTTAATCACTTTACTATAGACTCTCGATATGTTGCCTGAGCCGTATCGCAGAGACGAATGAACAGTATAAAAAGAATAGAGTGTACGCGGAACAATAGCGGGTCTCTGTGAAAAGGAAGGCAACTATTACAATCATAGATAACTGAAATAACACGAGGATCGAACATAAGATTCGTAGATTTCAACACGCCCTACTCAATCCGAGCGTAATTGAAATCTCACAAGTATAATTACATAACTCTCAAACCCAATGACTCAATACATTTATAATGTTTGGGTTTTGGTAATGACTTTGTGAAAACATCGGCCACCATTTCAGTCGTCGATATTGGTTTTAACGCTATTATCCCGTTTTTAACAGCTTGTCGAACGTAATGGTGACGGACATCAATATGTTTTGTCCGACTATGGAAAACCGAGTTCTCGGATAGGATCTGCGGACCACGATTATCACAGAAAACAGTGATCTTGCTGAGTCCGTGATCTCCAAGCTCCTGCAGTAAGGTTCGCAGGTACGCGGCCTCCTTAGCCGTTTCCGTAAGCGCCATGTACTCGGCCTCGGTGGATGAAAGGGCAACGGTTCGTTGCTTTTAGGCCTTCCAGCTTACAGCAGCTCCGCTCAGAATGAAGAAATAGCCGGTGTAAGATCGCCTATTGACCGGACAATTGCCCCAATCTGGGTCCGAGTATCCAGTCATTCCATCGTTTGTTTTTTAAAACATAAACAAAAATTAGAGGTGCCTTGGAGATAGCGCAACACTCCTTTAGCGGCTCCCCAATGTTCTCTAGTAAAACAATGATTGAATTGGGCGAGATAACTTGTGATGTATGCTATATCCGGGCGTGTAACAATAGCAAGATACATGAGGGCCCCGACAAGCTCACGGTAAGGACAGGTTGTCCCGTCTTCCTCGCTCGTCTGGATTTTCTCCGTGTCCATTGCTCGTGCTTTGGCCTCTCCAGGTGTGGACACTGGGTTGCAAGATTTCATGTGAAACCGTTCGAGAATTTCCCTGATGTATTTCTGCTAATTTAGCGAAATTGTATTTCTGTCTTGAGTAATTTCAATTCCAAGACAATATCGCGCCGATCCGAGTTTTTTTACCTAGAACTCTCGAGCTAGACCGTCGCAAAATGTTTTGATCCACAACTCATCCTGTGAACAAATCAAAATATCATCAACATAAACTAAGACAATTAGTTGAGTTCCACCGCGCTTTGCAACATATATACACGGGTCAGCGTTGGTGGGAACTAATCCTAGTCGACGAATAGCGGTATCCAGTCTCTCGTGCCATTTTCGTCCTGTCGAAGACCGGAAGATATAGCTCTCTTCAATAGGCAGACTTTGTTTCCGTCCTTAGCGTCTTTTAGCATCCTTGCTGCTTTAGCGCCGGAGGTGCTATCCTTTCCGTCGCGTCGAATTATCTCTAGAAGAATTTTCTCCAGAATCTCTGGTTTTTCCATGAATACTTCTTCATCGAGGAAACCACTTAGATACGCTGTAACAATGTAGCAATATGAATCTTCATATTGCTTCGTACGGCCAGTGCCATCATTAATCGCATTGATTCCAGTCTCGCAACTGGTGCAAAGGTTTGCATAAAATCAATTCCAGGCCGTTGCGAAAATCCGCGAGCGACAAGTCGAGCCTTTCGGTGGCTTAGTGTTCCATCCGGCTTTAATTTTGTCGTGAGTACCATACAACAGCCAACAACAGTTCGACCTTGCGGTCGTTCAACCAATTTCCAAGTGTCCCGAGAGAGAATGCTTTTAAACTTCTTCACTATTGAATCCATCCACTCGCTCGCCTGTGGTCTGACCAGGGCCTCCTGGAGTTGTACTTCCGTCATATTCGCTGCTGCAACCACAAAGTTTGCTTCGTGGAAGACGTTGTCTTCCTTATCCTCATCGTCATTGTTTGGTGGCACTTTATCGTCATCTTCAGAAGTATTGCTTTCGAGCGTAGGATTTTCTTTTTGTCTTATATCGACGACATCAGTGCTCTTCACACTAATTAATCGGAACTCCTTTTGGGGTCTTCCGCGGCTCCCCGTGCGTATAATGCGCGGTCTTCCGGGCGCCCTACGCACTCCGATATTTTCGACGTCAGGCTCTTGACGGTTCACATTCGGTTTAAATTCGATCTCTCTAACGGCTGTAGGTTCTTCTTGTTCAATGTCTGAATCATCTTCTAAAAGGTTCTCAAGAGTGACCTTTTCGGGTCACCCTTTAGGGTAAGCCGAGTCAAGTTCCGTGTCGAACGTTACATCTCGAGCGGTAACCACCCGGTTGTCAGAAGGTACCCATATTCTGTAGCCTTTGGTGATCTCTGAATAGCCAACCAGAATGTCCTCCTTTGATCGCGCGTCAAATTTGCTGGAGTCTTGTCGAGAACGTACGCTTTTGTGCCAATATGAAACGTATGTACTTGAGAATACTTATCTCTTCAAACTCGAAGGTCCTCTGCGTTAGCTCGGGCGGAGTGGGATGGCCCCTGAAGACGGCTGTTCTGCGTGTGAATGTACGTGTCGATATCGGCGTTGAATGTCCTCTTCGTGAGTTCATACCTCACAGGAGACACCAAAAACTGTATCGTCGAAAACCTCTTCAACATGAAGAAATTTCCAGGTTTCGGGAAGAATGAAATAAATAACTCGTAATTTCGAGCCAAGGGAAATAATCCTTTATTGGCTCATGGGGGAAAAGCCTATGAAGGCATAAAAACCCCCTGAGTTTGCGTGATATACAATTGGGTAAAATATTAGAGAATACGTATATATAAAGGTTATTAACGACACTGGGTATCGCGAACGGGGCCCCGTAATCAAGACTCGGCTCAATCGCGTATTCGTATATTAGAGACTCGGCTCTTTCGCGTGCTCGAGACTCGGCTCGATCGCGCACTTGTATAAGAGACTCGGCTCTTTTCGCGTGCTCGAGACTCAGCTCGATCGCGCACTCGTATTAGAGACTCGGCTCTTTTCGAGAAATAATATCACTAAATAAAATGATCGTTTTTGAAGAAGGGCGCGATGAAACGTCCACTCAAAGAGGATTCGCGTGATTAATTGATTTTTTCGTTGCCTAGTTAATTAATAACAAATTCAACCGCCGCGACAATTGAGTTGCGTTTTGACGCTCCTGCGACGGTTCGATCACCGCCGACTTTGTTCCATGGAACACTACCCGTCCATCCTTCGTACGGTGTTCTCCCTCCTAGGCTTCTGGATACACACCGATTGCGTATATAATTCGCGGTATGCACTGCCTCGGCCCAAAAAGACATCTGTAAATTTCCCTGAAACAAAATGCAACGGGAAATTTCAAAAAGGGTTCGATTTTTACGTTCAGCCACCTCGTTTTGTTGTGGCGTGTGCGGGACAGTGTCTTTTTTTAATTCCCTGCTTCTTTAGAAATGTGTCAAACTCCCTATTACAGTATTCGCGACCATTGTCGCTCTGCAAGTGTTTGATTCGCTCCTCATTTTGTTTTTCAGCATAAGTCTTGAACTCCTTGAACACATTGAGGACGTCGCTTTTCTGCTTGATAAAGCAGCGGGTGCAGTCATCGATGAATGTAACAAAATACAATGCGCCTCCCTTCGACTGGATTCTCATAGGTCCGCACAGATCAGTGTGAATGATATTCAGCTTCTTCATGCTTCGAGAAGTGCTTGGAGTAAAGCTTAATGAGGTGAGCTTACCTTTCATGCACGTATCGCAGGGTGGTAGGCTGTTCGCGCGTCCGATACTCACACCAGAGACCAATTCTTTCTTCGTCATCTCTACAAGGTCGTGAATATTCAAGTGGCCCATCCTTCTGTGCCACAGCGCCAGCCTTTTCTGATCCTCATCTTCTGAGGCCGTCAGAGCCTTCCCATCTACACCACGTACGTAATATAGGCTTCCAACACGATCAGCCATCATTTTAATTGATCCGTCCGGGCCTCTCACGATAGCTTCGTTTTTTCGAAATACGACCTCGTTTCCACGATCCGTTATCTTAGACACGGACATCAAATTCGTTCTTAAATTTGGGACCAAAAGCGTCTCTTCAAGGTTGACGGCCCTATTTGCTGATCCATCTGAAATATTCAGTTGTACAATTCCTCTTGCGTTAATATCTGCTGAAGCGTTGCTGGTTAAATTTAATTTCTCATGCCCGACGTTCGTGACATCAACAAAAGTGTCCTCGCTATGGCATACGTGAGACGTGCTCCCGCTATCGAGGCACCAACGACTGTCCTTGTAGCTTGAATCTGTTTTGAACGCCGTGTTTTGGTTTGCCTCGCACACTATATACGCGTCGGGTTCTTGGGCCGCCTTGGCTCCGTGACTTTTAGCGTTCCGTGGGCATTCGGTAGCTCGATGTCCGAACTTACGACACTTAAAACATTTTATTTTGACATCTGTATTAGAATCAGTATGATTTTTATTTCGTTGAGAGGGATTATGTTTTTTCCACGCACCTTTTGGCTTTTTCCAAGCAATCATTGCTCCAGCCGTTTCATCGCGTTTCTTCTGGCATCGGGCTTCACGTTCTTCTAAAATATTGACCTTGAGGGCCTCCACGTCAAGCAACTCATCGCGGGATTCGATGGCGCATCTAAAATTTTCAAAACTCGGCGGTAGACTGTACAGCAACAGAATGCTTATAGCAACTCCTTATTTACGTCTACGCCCATGACTACGAGTTTATCGACCGCGTCAAAAAAAACGATTTATATGATCGCGCATATCTTCCCCCAGGTAGCACATATTATAAGTTTTATATACGTTTTTTGAACGTATACATAGTTTCATAACCGTAAAGAACCATTAAGAAACGTTTGAACAAAAATGTTTTTGAAACCATGATTTAAGAAACGTACTTTTTACGTTTCTACAGTTAACAAAAATACCTATTTGTTAAATTTTTCTTTTCAAAATTATAATTTGCTTTATCTATATATATATATATATATATATATATAAGGCAAAATTTGTCAACCGGGACACCGGCCTGCCCATAATTGTTTTCATCGCAGAAAAACGACCTTGCGCCTAGAGGTAGCTATGGGTAAGAGCTATCGAAAGCCGTGTGCAACTTTGCAGAATTCAAAATGGCGGTCCCAAGATGGCGCTTTAAAGTGCCAAAAATCTCTTCGTTCTCATATGAACCTTGGATCTTTAGCTCATTCATGATTAAAACAGCTCTAAAATGACCTGTGTTAGAGTTAATAGTAGGTTGACCACGAATCAGTAGCTGGGTGATCGAAATTTGGGATGGTAATCCAATATGGTGGCCAGAAACTTCATTTACGCACCGCAAACTACTGACAATTAACCGGATCTACTTGAAAATGGTTGTGCGAGTGGTTCATGGACTGTATATGACAAATCCGATCCCAAAGAAGCAAAATCCAAAATGGCGATGATCGGAATCCAAGATGGTGATCCAATATGGCGTTCGATCCACTCTGTATTGTAAGTCACTGGAAATTCAGCAGATCCACTCAAAAATGATTGCGTGGAGTATTTTGGGACTGCTCATCATAGATCTGACCTCAGTCAAGCCAAATCCAAAATGGCAGATCCAATATGGTGGCTGAACACTTCATTACGTACTGCAAATCCTTGAAAACCTGTCGGATCCTCTCGAAAATAGTCCTGTAGGAGTTTTTACGGCTTCTCATTGAGAATTTGGTCCCAAAGAAACCAAGTAGACATAGACATGATCTGATACGAAACAGATGGGACCCTAGATTTTGGCAGAATAATCCAAGTTGACGAACGGGTGAAAGGATTGGTTCCTTTGATATGTCGATTTAAAAAAAAAACAAAAAATTCGGAAAAATTAAAAAAATAAGAAAAGAAATGCAGGCTTTATTCAAATATAAAGACAGTCTTAACCCTGTAAAATGCAGAAAGCTTTTCTGATTGGAGATGACAGCTGATACCGTTCGATATTAGGTGTGGTTTGAAATGATGTAGGTGTCAGATGATGTTTGAACCAAATGATATAGTAATATAGGAATGGGACGAAGGAAAAGGTCAGTCCCACGAAGTCGGTGAATCCCAATAATGTTAGAATACGTGAGAGGACGGGTTAGCACAATAACATGCGAGTTTACTTTGCTAGATCATTACTACACAATGGCCATTGATGAGAGCAAATTAATCGACATATCAAAGGAACCAATCCTTTCACCCGTTCGTCAACTTGGATTATTCTGCCAAAATCTAGGGTCCCATCTGTTTCGTATCAGATCATGTCTATGCCTACTTGGTTTCTTTGGGACCGAATTCTCAATGAGAAGCCGTAAAAACTCCTACAGGACTATTTTCGAGAGAATCCAACAGGTTTTCAAGGATTTGCAGTACGTAATGGAGTGTTTAGCCACCATATTGGATCTGCCATTTTGGATTTGGCTTGACTGAGGTCAGATCTATGATGAGCAGTCCCAAAGTCATCCACGCAATCATTTTTGAGTGGATCTGCTGAATTTCCAGTGACTTACAATACAGAGTGGATCGAACGCCATATTGGATCACCATCTTGGATTCCGATCATCGCCATTTTGGATTTTGCTTCTTTGGGATCGGATTTGTCATATACAGTCCATGAACCACTCGCACAACCATTTTCAAGTAGATCCGGTCAATTGTCAGTAGTTTGCGGTGCGTAAATGAAGTTTCTGGCCACCATATTGGATTACCATCCCAAATTTCGATCACCCAGCTACTGATTCGTGGTCAACCTACTATTAACTCTAACACAGGTCATTTTAGAGCTGTTTTAATCATGAATGAGCTAAAGATCCAAGGTTCATATGAGAACGAAGAGATTTTTGGCACTTTAAAGCGCCATCTTGGGACCGCCATTTTGAATTCTGCAAAGTTGCACACGGCTTTCGATAGCTCTTACCCATAGCTACCTCTAGGCGCAAGGTCGTTTTTCTGCGATGAAAACAATTATGGGCAGCAGGCCGGTGTCCCGGTTGACAAATTTTGCCCCATATATTAATCGTATTATTTTGCAAACATATCTTATAATTTAAACTGAAAATCATATAATCATATATGAACCTATATAGTCATATAAGATTATATATGATCAGATCAGATATTGCATCTCAAAGTATTCGATAGATGGCATTCGATGGGATCTGTTTCTCGTATTTAAAATTTGACAAACAGTGTTATAAGAACGGTATCAAAAGACACGACACTGTCTCGCGCTATTAAGCGGCACAATTTTTGTATTAGTTGTATCGTGGAGTCTACTTTTATAATAAAGTGGCACATTCTTAAAAAATAACTTTTGAAAATATATAACAATTTTCTGAAACTTACTTAAATATATATGTCCAGATTGGATTATGTACGGACGAATATTATCATCTATGATTATATATGATAATACATGGACATATATGTTAAAATGCATACGTATCAGATCATACCTGATGAAATACGGATGTGTCAGTTCGCACCTGGGTAGCGATCGTGTAACTTTTTCCCTAGAGCGGAAATGTGAAAAGTGAAAAGTTTCATGTAACTATCTCTTTCTATTGGTGTTGAATAGAAAGAGATAAACTTTTCACTTTTCACGTTCCATCCTAGGGGAAAAGATACATGATCGATCCCATGATCATACCTGATCAGGTATTAACATATATCAATAATACCAGATCATATATCCTCAGATCTGGCCAATTTCCATATCTGACCATACATGTCCAAATTGATATAATCATTTATGATCAGATATGAATATTTTTTCCCGGGGAGGCTGAATTCAGTGACTTTGTTGATGCAAATATTGCATTGGATAAAGTTGATAAGCTTAAGGCCCCAATAAAATTAAAGGCCAATTTAGAGCAGCGCTCATTTATTTGTAAGGGTGTGATTTCGGACTGGCCTTCGACTATTCCTGAACTATGGTCGGTTATCGGGGATATGTCGAGAATCCTCAAGTTAGAACGAATGTATCGACGGAAGTGGGATTCGGTAAACAAGATCTCTATGTTATCGGCTACAGACAATATAATCATCACATTTAAGGATAATAGTATACGTGTTTGAACATATTTTCTAACGGCCCGGAAAAAAATGGAGGAGATCTGACCATGTCTGATTTGATAAAATGAGATACAACGAGATCTGAAATTCAAGTAAAGTCAGATCTGATTGGATACAATTTTATCTCGCCAGATCTGCATGGCCATATCTGATCACATGCAGCCAGATATGCTGAACTATAATCCGATCTCACCAGATCTGACCATTGCTGCCGTTCGATATTGAATCGCAGATTCAATCGGATCTCTTCCGATCTAATCGGACATTATCTGATTGCTTCAGATCTCCTGAAGTACGAGCAGACATTACGCCTCAGATCTTGTCGGATCTGAGCAGACCTAGCCAGACATATCTTGATCTCACCAGATAAGACCAATCTTGGCTTACAAAGTTGTGTTGCTGATCCAATCAGATCTCTTCCGATCTTGCTGAATCTGAGCAGACCTAGTCAGACATATCTTGATCTCACCAGATAAGACCAATCTTGGTTTACAAAGTTGTGTTGCTGATTCAATCAGATCTCTTCCGATCTTGCCGGATCTGAGCAGACCTAGTCAGACATATCTTGATCTCACCAGATAAGACCAATCTTGGCTTACAAAGTTGTGTTGCTAATCCAATCAGATCTCTTCCGATCTTGCCGGATCTGAGCAGATCTCGTCAGTATAGAATTTATAAAAATTTTGTTCTCAAATCGTCTATTATTAATTTTTACACCCAATGTTGGACATTATATCAAATATAATATTAACTCTGTAAAGGGAAAGCTTAAATAATTTTTGGTCAAAAAATCAATTAATTTTTATATTAAAAGCAGTTTTCTCAATTTTGAAACATTAACATATATAATAAATATAGTCTCTGCCAATTTGATAATAATTGTTAATTTTGACACCATATTTAGAATTTATTATAAATATTCCATTAAAAAAGTACCATGCAAAATTAATTAATAATAGGTAAATATAAAAGATTAATGTGTATATGTATATATAAAATATAAATCTTTTAAATTATTTTGCAAACATACCTTATAATTTAAACTGATAAAATAATATAATTACATATAAACTTATATAGTCATATAAGATTATATATGATGAGATCATAATGTTGCATCTCAAAGTATCCGATAGATGGCATCCGACGGAATCTGATTCTCGTATTTAAAATTTGATGAACAGTGGTATAAGAACGGTATCAGACACGGCAGTGTCGTGCTAAGTTGCGCCAAGTTATGTAAATCGTGGAACGGCACAACTTTTGTATCGTGGAGTCCACTTTTATAATAAAGTGGCACATTTAAAAAATAACATTTAAAAACAACAATTTTCTGCAGTGGATGGACACCAGATCGGATCAGATCTACTCATGTCTGATTGGATCTGAGCAGATATAATAGATTATTTTCGTTACATATCTGACTCTATCCGCTAGGATCGGATCAGATCTACTCATGTCTGATTGGATCTGATCAGATAAGGCCAATATTTTGATCAAACCAGATCTGAGTGGATCGGATCTGATGAGATCTGATCAAGTTTGTTCAGATCTCTTCCATTTTTTCCCGGGGTTGTCGGCCTTAGAGTTCGGCCTTATGTGCCACAGGTTCGCCAATGCTTCAATTGTTTCAGATTCGGCCACACCAAAAATGCCTGTAAAAGTGAAACTCGCTGCATAATCTGTGGAGACAAGGCACACGGTCAATGTTCCAAACCGGTACGATGCTGTAATTGTGGAGATCCCCACAGGTCAACTTTTAGAGGCTGCCCTCTCTTCGAAAAAAATAGGAATATTAATGTCGTTATGGCTCATAAGAATATTACGTCCCACAGGGCAAGAAGAATTGTTGAGGTGGCGATCCTGCCCCAGTAGCTTTTTTTTTGTTTCCCGTAGGAGGAGAGAAAATGCCTCGCGCATGCCCGGGCCTCGGCATCCGGGTTATGTGGGGCTTGCACCCACTAAAAACTCTCCCCCTGAAATATAGCACGATGGACCAAAGTCACGACACCCAGTAACTAGCCACGATAGATTCCTTAATCTGGAGGCATGGCCGGCCTGGTCGGTGCCCTCCAGGACAAGGTCGTACTCCGAGACTACAAGAACGGAGGGACGCGGAGAGCGCGAGTCGCCTCCAGCTATTTCACATCACACATCTGACAACCGGGAACGACGATCCCGGGCCGAGAATAATATTAGGGACAAACGGAGCTCATCGCAAGATGTCTCTCGCAATCACTACAAATAATTTGACCCCCGAGAGAGTGATATAACTAAGGACAAGAGGGGCATTCTTCTTTCTGCCTCTCGCAATGGAGATGCGTGGTCGGAGGTTGTTCGGGGGAATGATGGATTTACAGATGTGCGGGGAGAACCGCCTCGGCCACAGAGCGATCACTTATAATAGATGCTATTGAAAAAATTCTGCTATTGCTGCGGAGGGCCCCAGGAGCCAGGAGCCTATTGATTGATGCCTTGATGTATGCGGATGATCGGGAGACGGTCGGGGGAGGATCCCCCTTCCCTATCGTGGGTGTGCCACCTTGCCGTGGTGAGAGGGCTCCTTGTATCAACGATCCACTGGGGCAGTACCTTCGGTCTGACCGAAGGGAGGGCCCGGTGGGGAGGTACAGGGTCTAAGAGCACACCGTACCCCCCCCCCCCCGGTTCGCTGGGAGTGAAGGGTACAACGGGGTCTGGCGCTCCCGCCAGGGAATCATTCCCTGGCTCTTAAGCGTCGGTAGGGGACGGCGACCCTGACTTCAAACGCCCGGTCGGTCGCGACCGTGAGGGGGGAGTTACTACTCCTCCCACCGACCTAGAGGAAGGAAAACCTCGAGAAAAAACCAGGGGGGATGGCTCAAGTCGTCCGACCATTGCACGCCGGTGCTCCGGCAGGTCGGGGGATTTGGGTCAGTCTTTTTGGGGATAGGTCCCTCTCTTGTTTCGGCGGGAGAGGTGTACCCGTGGGGTTTCGGGGCTTGGGGAGGGTTGTTCTCTCCGTTCCCGAGGCGGGCAGGGATGCCGTCTCGCCGAGGAAGCGGAGGGACCTCCTCTTCGGAGGGGGTAACCCTCTTTCGGGCTGCTCCGGTACGTGGTGCCGGGGCAACCGGAGGAGAGGCCCGTACCGGCGGCCTGCACACCAGGGTCGTGGACCCACGGTGCCGCCGGTGCGGAGGGTCGTCTTGGGCCGCTCGAAAGTATTTCGAGGTCGGGGCCGGGGCGACCTGGGAGGGAGACCCGTCGGGCCGCTCGGACATCTTCCGAGGTCGGGGCCGACGGGTCTAGCCGCCGGGCGCAAGGGCCGGCGGCGCGCGTAGTAGCCCATTGGTTCGGTGATCGCTACAACTGGGGGAGTCCCTGTGCCCTGCCCTTTCGCGGGCGGCGGCGGACCGGGATCGAGTTGCTCGGCCGGTTGGGGGGGACCGGGATCGAGTCTGCTCGGCCGGTTCCCTTCCTCCCCGCTAATCCCGTGCGCTGGAGGCGTATTGTGGGGACTCTCCCTATCCTAAGCCAACCAATGGGCGGACGGTGCCGTCGGTGCGGAGGTTACCTCGGCCGGCGGCCCGAGACTTTAGGCCGGTCGCCACGGCGGGCAAGGTCATGGGTAGGTCGCGACACCCTTGGCCCCATCCGTCCGTGGGGCCCCCCGCTTGGCAGCACCCGCTGCGGTGCCCCGGGGGTCGGAGCCCGGGGACCCCTGAAAGCCCACGGTGCGTTGGCTCCTTGATGGGCCTCGCCCGTGGGTGTGTAGGGGGCTGGAGGCCAGTGCCCCCGTTGATAATTCCGGGGACCCGAGCCATAGCCACCTCTTCTGGGGGAACTCGGGGGCGCCGGTCGGTCGGATAGTTTCCGGTCGGCCGGCGATGGCATGCCCTAGGTGGTGGAGCCGCAGCGGGAAGTGGGATAAGATTAGAAATGAGTGAACGTAGCGCAAACCCCAAGACGAGCTTAGGGAGTGAAAGCGGCAACAACCGGGAGCTTGTTACACGCTCCCGGAGGGGTTGCAAGGGAGATAACCGAAAGAAGGACCGTGCGAGAAGTTATACACCGGCCCCGAAATCGGTTAAAGAAAAGCGGCAGAAGCAAAAGCAAGAACAAAGTTCCAACTCTGAAAAGAAGGGTATCAGAGAAAGATGGGGGCTCAAAGGGGGCTCCTGACCCCTCGAATGGCGAGACGGAGGACGAGTGTGTTGAAGGCAGCGAAGTCGAATCTGAAGTCGAATTCATACCGAATTCAGAGGATGAGGAGATGCTGCCAAACGACGCCGGAGAAGAGGAGATGTCAGAAATGGACGCGGAGACGAGAAAGAAACTCCTAGGAGAGAAAGGCTCTGGCAAACGGGGTAGACCAGTGACAACTGGAGACTACCTTGAGAAAAAGGTGGCCAACGCACTGAAGGCAAAGAAGGAAGCCGAAAGGGGACTTAAAGAAATGCAGGACCCTGCGGTACCGGCAGATCTCTCTAAGAAAAGGAGAGAAAAGGAAAGACAGGTAATGGAAAGCTTAAGCACGGCCCCCACGCTGAAAATGCCGGGGATCATACTGGAAGGAGTAAGATGCATAGACAAAGTATGCGGGAAGTGCAAAAACATAAATGGCACTCTCAAGGGAATGTTAAACGAAGCGGCAGCCAAGATCACTGCCGCGGCGAACCATCTGGCTGCGCGCATAGGCGACCCAATGATAGGGGTTGCAAGGGACGCAGAGATGGAAGATTTGAGACGACGGGTCACAAAACAACAGGAGGAAATTGACGGCCTCCTCAAGTTGAAGCAGGAGAACGTGCTGCTACAGCGGCAGATTGGGCAACTGTAACAACAGACGAGGGAGCTGCAAACACAAGCAGAACGCCAGATGCGAACGCAGGAAGAAGCCCCCCCCTCCTTTAAGAGAGGGAAGCGCAGGAGGATAGAACCCCTCGCGGAATCCAGCGTGAAGGAATCCGACATGGAGCAGGAAGAAGAGGAAGATAGCACGGCGTGTAGAAGGGAAGAAATCCTAGCGAAGATAGAGAGGGAAGGAATGCCGCCTGCGATCAGACCTCCCTAACTCGGCGCCTCAAGGGTAATAGATGAGGCAGTGCCGCCCTCCGTAGCTGCCACGGAGGAGCAAGAGATGGAGGTACAGATCGAGACGAGCAAAGATAAAAATGCCAAAGCAGAGGACAGGGGAATAGAGGAGAGGATCACGGAGAAACTCACGCAGAGGCTGCGTAAGATGATCGGTGAACTGGCCCCAGCCCTCAAGCAAAACATTCCGAACGCGACGAATGCGGGAGGAAAAGGCACTGTAAAGGAAGGACCTGTTGCCCCTACGAAAAAGGGGAAACAGAAACAGGAGGGAAAAACTGCCGCAACGAAAGCCGCTGTAGAAGTGTCGCGGAAGAATGTCCCGAGTAAGGAAAAAGGACAAAGTACGTAGGCAAAGAAGGAAGAGGCGACATCTCCCCCGCCTGCTACTTCCACCCCCAATGCGGAACCATGGTCCGTGGTGGTGGGAAGAAGGAAGAAGGCAAGTGGAAGTACCCCCGCGACTACACAACCTACGGCGAAGGGAAAGAACACGCCAAAGGTTGTCAAGGGAAAAGGAGCAAATGGGGATCCCCCTAAACAAAAAGGGGCGACCCCAGCTGCCAAAAAAAGTAAGCGCAAAACTCCACGCACCGCGGCCGTGGTCTTAAGCTGCCCGGAAGATACATATGCCGAGTGCATGCTTGAGGCGCGTCGATGTCTCAAGCTGTCAGAGGTGGGCATTAACGGCGTAAATATGAGGCGCACCGCTACAAATGCGCTGAGCTTAGAAGTGTCGGGTCCGGATTGCAAGACAAAGGCCGACGACCTGGCACTGAAAATACGGGAGGTACTGAAGAACAAGGAAGGGGTTCGTGTCACTAGACCGGAAATAACAGCTGACGTCAGGTTGAGTGGCATGGATGAGTCGACGAGAAAAGTAGATATCAGGGAGGCCCTGGCTGAAGTGGGGAAAATCCCAGATACGTCGCTGAAGGTGGGGCCACTGAGGCGGGCGACAAATGGCCTCTTAACGACGGTCGTGAGTTGCCCGCTCACAGTGGTGAACCTGCTTACGAAAGAAAGCAGGATCACCATTGGATGGGCCAAAACAAGAGTGGAGTTGTTGCCTAGAAAGCCACTCCAATGTTATAGATGTATGGGCATGGGGCACACACGTGCCACGTGCAAAAGCGCGACGGACAGGACCGGCACGTGCTATAGGTGTGGCCAAGAGGGACACCTGGCCGGTAATTGTGAAAACCCGCCGCACTGTGTGGCGTGTGCCGACGCCGGTCGCCCCGCGGGGCACCGAATCGGCGGTGCGGCCTGTAAAAGCGCAAAGCAGGCGAAAGGAGGAAGAAACGCAAGTGCTGCAGAAACCAAGCGGCAGCAACCGCAGCAACAACAGCAGGAGCCCCAACAGATGCAACAGGGGCAAAAGGTAGGAGGCAAGGGCAAGGGGACAAAATCAGTCCCGCAGAAACCCGAGACCTCGAAAACCGCAGCCGGTGCTCCAAATATAGTGAGCAACAAAGCGGTACAGATAGAAGCGGTTAGACTGAAGCAAGCCAAGATAAAGGCGACGTGGACAGATAAGACCGCTAAAAAGGCGAAGAAGGCACCGGAAGTGGAGGCTATGGAGGTGTGCACGGAGGAAGAAAAGGCGAGCACATCAAAAGGAGCCTCGGCATCGGTTGTAGACACGGGGGGATGGGCAGCTGGCGAAGGATCCATAGGGTGGACGGAGGAAAGCCAGAATGCACAGGGAATGCCGGAAAAGACCGACATATTAGGAGAAAAGGAGCAGGAGGACTCTGGAAGCAAAGGGTTAATAAATGGCCCTTAGAGTCCATCAGTTAAATTTGAACCACGCCCGCGCCGCCCAAGATATGTTTTTGTAGACAATGGCGGAGCGCGGGTGTGGTCTAGGAATTATCACTGAGCCGTACCTGGCCCCGGCCAACCACCCACATTGGGCTAGGAGTCAGGACGGCTCAGCGGCTATAGTTTGGAGGGCGCTACCACAGTCCCCGCCGTTCGCCTGTGTTGAGGCCGGTAGGGGATTTGTGATGGCGAAATGGGGGCCCATCGTGGTGTTAGCGGTGTACGCCCCTCCCAGTTGGGACCTGGCGCAATTGGAGGGGGTGCTGGATGAAATCGATGCGTGCATCCGAAGGCACCCCTGCGATTGGGTCCTTGCCGCGGGGGACTTCAATGCGAAGTCCGTCGCTTGGGGTTCCCCGCGGACAGACGTGAGGGGCAGAGTCCTAGAGGTATGGGCGGCGGGCCTAGGCCTGTGTCTGATAAACACAGGCCGAAAGCACACATGCGTGCGGCAGCGGGGGGGATCGATTGTGGACCTAACTTGGGCCATTCCCCCCGTTGCTCGCCGCATCAGCGGCTGGGGAGTAATGGATGGCCACGAAACGCTGTCGGACCACCAGCTAATAGAGATGGTGATCCGGGTGGCCTCCCCGGAGCTGATGGCCCGCCGCAAGGAAATGGAGGGAAGGCAAACACGATGGGCCCTGAAAAAGTTAGACCGCGATCGCCTGGTTGCGGCGATCGTGAGTCTGACCTGGCACCAGGACGATGAAGTGCGCGGCGACGTGGTGGGGGACATAGAGGTAGAAGACGAGGCAGAAGAGTTGTGCGCGGTGGTCGCAAAAGCGTGCGACGTAGCGATGCCTCGTCAAAAAAGAGTCCCCCCGAGACGCGCTGCGTACTGGTGGACCGACGAGATTGCCGCGCTAAGGCGCTCGTCGGTCCACGCAAAAAGGATCTGGTTACGGGCACGCGCCGGGCGCGGCTCGATAAACAAGCAGGACGCGGGGGAGGACTGGCGTGCCGCCCGCCAAGTCCTCTCCCGAGCAATTAGGGCGGCCAAGGAGTCCGCATGGGGGGAGCTCCTCTTTACTTTAGACGAGGATCCATGGGGGCGCTCATATAAGATTGTGTTAAACAAACTTAAACCATGGGCGCCCCCAATTACGGAGTCTCTTGACCCCCGTTTCACAGACGAGGTAGTGAGCACCCTCTTCTCTCGCGGTGACGACGGGGAGGTTAATTTCCCCGAAGTACCGGAGACCGCGTGGGACGAGGAAGAGATGGGAGTCACGGAGGAGGAGATGGCGAGGGCCTTCCGCAGGGTCAGGAGAGGAAAGGCTCCTGGCCCTGACGGTATACCTGGGCGCGTGTGGACCCTGGTCGCCGGGGGACTGGCCGGATGGATGCGGAGGATCTTTAACAAGTGCTTCCGGACCGGCCGGTTCCCCAAAAGGTGGAAACAGGCTAACCTGGTGTTGTTGCCTAAGCCTGGCAAAGCGCCGGACGATCCGTCCGCGTACAGGCCCATATGTTTGCTGGACGAGGTGGGCAAAATCCTTGAAAGGATAATAGCCGAGCGCCTCGTCCGGCACCTGTCCCGGAAGGGAGGAAGAGATCTGAGCGAGGATCAATGGGGGTTCCGCGCGGGGCGATCAACAGTAGACGCCGTGTTGAGCGTGTTGTCTCGCGTGGAGGCCTTCACGGAGGGGGGGGGGGGTTGCAATTGGAGTAAGTTTCGATGTTCGAAACGCGTTTAACTCCCTCCCCTGGCCTGTGATAAGGAGGTCGCTAGAGTTCTTCGGCGTCCCTCCCTACATGATCAAGCTGATCAAGGATTATTTCCGGGACAGGGGGCTCCTGTACGCGGACAAGGATGGGGTCCTCAGGGTCAGGTTGGTCGGGTGCGGTGTTCCGCAGGGGTCCGTGTTGGGCCCCCTGCTATGGATCATCGCATACGACATGATCCTGAGGACAGCCCTCCCGGCCGGCTGCCAATTGACGGGGTATGCAGATGACCTGTTCTTGATGGTCGGCGGGAGGAATTGGGCGAGACCACTAGGATTGGCCAACACAGCAGCTGCGAGAGTGGTGCGCTCCGTTAGGAGGCTGGGTCTGCGGGTGGCCCCGCAGAAGACACAGGCGTCTTGGTACTACAACAGGGCGCTGCGGGGACCGCCCCCAAGGGGACCTGGCCTTACGATAGACGGGACCCGCGTCCCATTAGAGCCCAGTCTAAAGTACCTTGGACTGTGGCTCAGGGAGGATAGCAGCCTCGGCGAGCACATCGCCCGTGTTGCCCCAAAAGCGTCGATGATGGCAAACAGCCTTTCGAGGTTGTTGCCAAATATTGGGGGGGGCGGGCAGGCATGTGCGCCGCTTATACATGCAGACGGTCCACTCCGTATTGCTATACGGTGTGGGCGGTGGAGGTGGCGGCGAATAGCCGCCTCCGTAGCCAAATAACGGCAATACAGCGCCAGATGGCGCAAAGAGCCGCCCGCACCTACAGGACCGTCTCACACGTGGCGGCAACGGTCCTCGCCGGTATCCCACCGATCCATTTGATCGCCCTTGCCCAGGCAGATATGTTCTGGCGGGTAAGGCGAATTAAGGAGAGAGGATTGGTGGAAATTACACCTAGGCAGAGGGCCGCGCTGAGGCTGCAGGCCAAAGAGACCCTTCTCGCTGCGTGGGGTGAGTATCTCGACGATCCCCAGCTGAAGAGCGGCGAGAGGGTCCGAGAGGCTATTCGGCCCGTCCTCAAGGAGTGGACGGACCGAAAGGGACGCGGGGTTACGTTCCACGCGGCGCAGGTGCTTACGGGACACGGTTGTTTCGGGGAGTACCTGTGCCGCATAGGAAAGGAGCGCACCACTGAGTGCCACCACTGCGCGGAGGAGGCGGACACGGCGCAGCATACGCTGGAGTTCTGTCCGGCGTGGGACGAGCTGCGCCGTGTCCTCCGCGCCAGTATAGGGCAGGACCTCTCCCCCAGGGCGATTGTAGACGCCTTGTTTAAACCAGGGGGAGAGGAGAAGTGGAGCTCTTTCGTCTCCTTCTGCGGCAGAGTAATGTCGCGGAAGGAGGCGAGTGAAAGAGTAAGGAGGGGGAGGTCTCCCCCCTCACAGCGAGGACGAGGGCGGGGACGAGGCGAGACGTTTAAGGCGTCGGCGTCGGCGTTCCCGTACACAGCGATAGCGAGTGGGAGTGAGACAACGGCATGGGGTGGGGTGGCTGCCCAAGCCGACGCGCGGGCAGCTCTCCCCTGCCCAAAGTGCCGACTTCCCAAAAAGGAAGTGTCAGCGAAGAGGATGGGGGGATCGTGGGGGTTGAAAAGCCTATGGCTCCTCGGCCGCCTCGTTCCCCTAGCTGACAGTAGGAGGTAGCGGTCTGCGGGTGGGGCTGGGTGGGATTTTGTCCTGCCTGGGTGCCTCTTCCCGGGCCGCTGGGGGGGGGGACGGGGGCTGCTGCTGCGCGGCGGCTTCCCTCCCCCCTCCAGATATCCGCGCGTGACCTAGTCCGCCGGGGTACGGTGGGGGGGGCTAATGCCCTTTCCTGTGCCTTCCGGCGGGGGTCTCGCGCGGGGGAGGAGACGGGATGCGCTGGGGGTTGTCCTCCGTCCTCCGGTTCCTTGGCCCGTGGGGGGGGAATGGTGGGGGGGCTAATGCCTTTCCCGTGCCCTGTCCTCTCGCGGGGGTTGGGGCCGGGGGTTGTGGGGGTCGGGCCCCTGGCGTATGCCCGTCGACGCCGACGGGGTTGGCGACGCGGCGTGGCCTGGGGGGGCTTGGGTGGATTCCCTACAGGGTGTTCACCACGGGTGCTTCCTCGGGTCGCGGAGGGTGTGGGCTGGGGTCTGGGGGTGGCGAGAAACGCTCCTGAGCCTTGGCCTCGCCTGCCCTCTACGGGAGGGCGCGAGGGGGGAGGGAGCCCGCCACCTAGGTGGCGATCACTCCTCCCCTCTCTCGCCCGGGGGGCGGGTGCGCGGGCTGGAAACCGCGTGCCCGCTGCGGGTCGTTCTCCCCCCTAGCGGGGGGGGGCCGCAACTCCGGAAAGGGATGGTGGCGGACTGGGGCTAGTCCCCTCTAGCCCGCCACAAAATTAGATGCCGTTAGGCAGGGGAGGGGGACGGGTGACTGGTTGCCGGGAAACCGACGCTCCCCGACCCCGTCTCTCTCCCTCGGGTAGGATTCTGGCAGGGGGGGCCCATGGACGACATGCATAAGCGATTCCCGGGGCTCCCCTCTTAAACTGCCGAGAGGGACTCATGGAGGTTTTAGCCGGTAGGCTACGCGCTAACGCGCGTAGAATCCGGCACTCACCCGCTCCTTCCAGGGGGCGGGGGGTCCTCCCCCGACTACCGGGCGCGCGACTGGTTGTCGCTGCGGCGCTCCCCGATTGGCCTACGGGTCATGACTGGTTGCCGCTGCGGCGTAACTACCCCGATTGCGCCCGGTGATTGAAGATTTCCTCCATGTAAAAAAAAAAAAAGGATCCCCCTTGCGTATTAGAGAACGCTTAGGTTTTCGTGACGAATCGGTGTCTGTCAGAGGGGACAGCAGAATGGTTGCTTCCAGGGGGGCCGTGAGGACTCCCCGTTCTGCTTATTAATTCAGACTCCTACTGTGGAACTGCCAGGGCTATAGAAGCCACGAGCTCTCTAAGCGCGTCATGGATTTTGACATTGTCGTCCTCACGGAGACCAGGTGTGCGGAACGGAGCCAAGTATCCTTTTTTGGTTTTAGAACTTGCATAGCAAGAATCTCTTGGGTAGCAGTGGCGTGTCTATCTCGGTACGATCTCATATCGAGTTTGATGTTGTGCCGATCATCGCCCCTCCCGTTGGGTATGACGTCATATGTCTTAAAACGAAAAATATGAATCACATTCTTAATATCGTCGCTATTTACAGACACCCAAGAAAGGCTATTGCCCGACATGACTTTCGTGCCATTTTCGACTCTATTCGTGGACATCAAGAGGACACTATTATCCTTGGAGATCTGAACGCACATAACACCTTATGGAACTGTGACACCACCAAGGATAGCGGGGAAATATTGTTTGATATTATGAGTGACAAAGATTTTCTGTGCGTGAATACTGATACCAGATCGCGGGTGGGATATACTGGCCAACGCGATTCGAACCTTGATCTCTTGTTTGGTTTGGCTGGTGTTATGGATAGAGTTGACTACCGGCAATTGGAGGAGACCTGGGGTAGTGACCACTTCCCTATTTCATTTAAACTTGACTATCAAACACAGGTTTATAGAAAATTGTCCAACAGAATTTCCTCTAAGAAAACTGACTGGTCCCGCTTTCAGGTGCTGGTGTCCGACGATATCGATGCTTTGCTTCTTCCGCACGTGGACCTTTTCTCCTCGAATTTCGATTACTATTACAATCGCTTCGTTGAAATCCTTAAAAAATCTGTTGCTCGTGCGTCTGGCAGGAAAGACGCTCACACTGAACCAGTTCGGGACGATCCGAAAACGCGGAAGAGATCACACAGATGGTGGGATGCGGAGTGTGACGAGGTCATCAGTGACAGGAAGTTAGCTTTTGCTGAATTTAAAAGGCTTAAGACCCTGCACACCTGGGTCGAGTATAAAAGACGTTGTGCACTGGCGAAGAAAACCATCAATAGTAAGAAGAAAAAGAATTTCGAAGACTTTTGTCGCGGCATCAACAGATTTACGGGCTTGGGCTATGTATGGAACACGTATTATGAAGAATGCTAGAAAGAATGTAGAATGGAACAAATGACAGACTACAAATAGAGAATCGGAGATTAGAAAGTCTATTGACGGACTTGGCCCCCCCCCCCCCCACTGTGGGTTGCAGGCCTGTGGAGGATTTTGGTTGCTGTAGAAGTTATGGGGAACTTGAAGTGCCTTTTTCGCGGGCTGAGTTAGATAGAGCCATCGCCATGGCCAGGAGAGACTCTGCCCCCGGTCTCGATGGTATGGAGTATAAGATGTTGCGCTTGCTCTCGAAGTCTGGTAGGATATGTATGCTCGAGCTTTTTAACACGATTTGGTCCACGGGTGTGTTACCCGAAGACTGGCTGCTGTACCAGGTTGTATTTATAGACAAAGTTGGCCGGGAAAAGGTCCGGCCCATCTCTCTTTCATCGTGTGTTGGCAAGTTAATGGAACGGATGATGAACGAGAGACTGATCTGGTGGGCAGAAAGGGAGGAGAAATTTAGTCGCTCGCAGAGCGGTTTTAGACGGGGTAGATCATGTGCTGATAATTTGACCCGCATCACATCTGATATCCGTGCCTCTATCAGCTCGAATGAGTACACTCTTACGGCATTCCTGGACGTGTCGTCGGCATATGACTGTGTGGACTATTGGATCATGATGGACAGATTGAAGGCGCTCAATTGCCCTATCGGCATAATCATATTCATCAGTAAGTGGTTGTACCGTAGAAGGGTTAGATTCATTATAAATTCTCGAGAATTTGTGGATCGCCTTGTCTATAGGGGGCTCCCGCAGGGCGCCGTTTTCAGCCCGGCTCTGTATTCATTGTTCACTCAAGGATTATGTGCTGACTTGCCCGAGGGTGTGGAGGCGGTCGAATTCGCCGATGATATTCGGCTATACGTGTCGGGCGTCGAAGGAATCGCGAACTCCTCGAGAGTGCTGTTAACATCATTGCGGAGAGACTCAATGCGATTGGTCTGGCCCTCGAACCCAGAAAGACGGTCTTGGTTGAATTCTGTAAGAGCGGATATACGGACAGGCACCTCAGTATCGGGTACAGGGTGTGGACGTCTACAACAGCGGCGAGGCTAAATTTTTGGGCATCTGGCTTGACAGTGGGTTAACTTTCCATCGCCAAGTGCAAGAAGTAAGAGGAAAAGTCAATAGAGCTAATTCTATCCTGAAATACCTGTGCCGGGTGTCATCTGGCATGGAGACCAACACAGCCCTTATGCTTTACAAAAGCTTAGTAAGATCTGTCACAGACTATGGTAATTTCATTTATTTCTCTAGGGACGCAGCTTTTCAGCTCAAATTAGAGAGGGCTCAATACATGGGCATTCGTACTGCCTTGGGATATAGGAACAGCACCCCAAACAATGTCATTGTGGCGGAGGCCAAGGTGAGGTCCCTGCGAGATCGTGCCTTTATGCTGGGGAGCAACTTTGTCAACAAAACAATTGTATACAATCAGAATGGTCTTTGCCAGAAGTTGCAGCGTATGTTTGATTGTGAGGGGTACTCTCGTTTTTTGCAACCGACATACCGATTCTCTCTTTTATCTGAAATATGGAAAAGATCTCTGGTGAATTTGGCTATGCTTGGCCCGCCTCGTAAGTTTGAGATTTTTTAGGGCCCTTTTGGGGCTCACACTTTTGTGCCTGTCGTTAACATGGATATTGGAACGATTAGAAAACACAAAAAATATCCGGATCGGATCTTAATCCAAGACATTATCTCTGAGCATGGTCTGGAGTCCCCGGAGATTGTATTTACGGATGGCTCATATGACGAGAACAAGCGGTCTACCGCCGCCAGTTTAGTGATCTGTGATCAGGACGAGGCCTATAAGATCAGCCTACCATATTTGTGCTCCTCGTTTACTGCGGAGGCGTTTGCGGTTAAGTCTGCCTTACAGCTTACGTCCACTCAGTCGGAACATAGAAAGCGTGATATCGTTGTTCTCTCGGACTGCAAGTCCGTGTTGCAGGGTATTTGTAATAATCATCTTAATGTTCACAAGAACTCGTATGTAACGGAGGCCAGAAGACTGCTGTATGATTTGACGCACTTACTTGACAAGAGAGTTGTATTGGTCTGGATTCCCGCGCACGTCGGTATACTCGGCAACGAGCTTGCTGATTCTCTCGCTAGGGAGGCGGCATGTGAGGAGGCCGACCCCTCCATCGCTGTTCCGGTGGGTGGCCGTATTGTCCGCCGTTGGGCGGCAGGAGCCAAAAATTTAAGAAGAAGAAGAAGCTGTTCCGGTGGGGGACGTTATGGTTGGCGTTAGACGAATGACGTGGGATGCCACTCAGGAATCGATTTTCTCGGAGTTTGCGCACAAGGGGATATTCTACTTCAGGAATTTTTACGATCGTCAGGCAAGGAGGCCCTGGTTCTGTGGTCTTGAAAAGGACAGATATTTCGTCACGCTCGTTAATAGATTAAGAGCTAATCATTTCAACCTGGGATCGTCCCTGAAGAGGAAAGGATAGGTGGATAGCGAGAGATGTGATTGTGGTTATGAGAGAGAGGATTTGAACCATGTTCTGCTACAGTGTCGAAGATTTGATGATCTGAGAATAGCCATGGACGCTGAACTTAGAGCTGTTGGGATACTTTGCTGCCATAGATGTTCTCAATTTCATCAAGAGAAAGAATTGGAAGATTTTGCATATCATTTTTCAATCTTTTTTTTTTTAAATTGATAAGGTCATTTAAACTTGGAGGGCAAAAAGTAATAATATAGGTTTACACTTATTGTGTCAATTACCCTGGGTAGAAGACACCTTTCTATTCCTCATCCGAGGACATTTGAAAAAACCCCCGACACCATATGACACTTGCATAGACAAAAGAGACTTATGTGCTATATAACCCTATGGACGAATCAGTGGAAATTAAAAAAAATCCGCATGGCTTGACCATTGTTTATTCGCGTTTGCTGCAAATAAAAATAGAGGATGGATCACGAAGACGAGTTCCTTAACACTTTCTTCACCCAGGTCGCACAATTATGCTTCGATAAGACCAAGGAGACAGTTGTGAGTGGCTAAATTCCTGTTATATGTATGTGATATGAATACTTGCAATTATATAGTTGTATCTGAGAGAAAATGTATCTTTAATTCAGGAGAGAGAAAGGGAGTCGTGCAAGCAGATACAAATAGGTCTATGGGGAATACTCTTGATGCACTTACCGCAGATAGCCGTGGCAGAGTGTTCATATGCAGATTTAGGTTCTCTCAACACTAAAAACAAAGGTTTCCTCAGAAAAGATGTATGTATTTAACAAGGAAGAAGTTGCTTTAGTCATCGCTCGTCTCAAGCTTCATTTATGTTGATATTATTTACAGAATTCCTTGAAGACTGTCTACGAATCGTTGAAGTCTGACTTGAAAAGATTAGAGGAAATGACCAAGGGTCTACGAATTGTTGAAGTCTGACTTGAAAAGATTAAAGGAAATGACCAAGGGAACAAACTCTATCGGCACGATATGTTAGCGTTTCTAACCTTCTGTTTCTAATGTCACATCTGTGATTATTGCATTACAGCTACAAGAGAATGTACAACATGAGTATAAACAGCAAAGTTATAAAGCATCAGGAATTGTTGCAGTGTATAAAAGGGATAGTGAAATGCTATTTATTATCCTGTTCTCATTTGGTTGCTATTAAGACAAGTTTAACGTGCATATCCCCTCGTGATTTTTTAGTAATGTGAAATATTGTAGACTTTAATGCGTGTAAGAAGCTAATAATTTTTATTATTCAGATTAGAATGTGAAACATTAGTGCAATTAATGAAAGCGCAAGTGGAAGTTCAAAACTGGAGGTTTTTACCGACTCTGATAACGCTCTATGGAGCGCAAACGCGAATGTCAGCTTGGGAAAGAACTCTGCAGAGCAAGGAGGTTAGCGATATATAAATAAGAACATCGAAGCAGCTTATCCTGGAAATTGGGCTTTGGTGCGACGTTTCTTAAGGCAAATCAACAACCAGCATTGTATCAATGGATGATGAAGCTTTGCGATGTCATATTAGCTAAATGTTCTCTGTATTTCCACACTACTTTAAGCCAACAAGCTAGTCCAGGGGAAATGAGGAGTATTGTGAGCAAGCAGAGTATATATTATTATTATAAGTAAGATACAGATATTATTTTGTTGCTCGCGCAGTACTTACAGGTACACAAATTGACAGACGCTCTTTCAGGATACAGAGTTTTCAACAAAAGTACGACATACTCGCCATACTGATAACCATTGTCGTTTATTGTCCTGGTGTAAGTACAAACTTATTTTTTAATTGTTTGTATACAAGTATGTATGTATTAGTATCCACAGATAAGTAGTATAAAACTCTGTGCTTTTTTACGTATTAATGTTTCTTACAGACATTCGCGCAGAAACCATCAGTACACTTGGACAATATTTAGACCAAGATAAAGGAACGACACACCAAACTTCTCGCTATGGACAAAGTGATTAACCATAAAAGCACGAAGGTTACGAAATGATCTTTGATATATTGTAACTGTAAATAAATATTATTTACTGTATACTTAAATGCTGGTACATTCATTTGTAATTCTGACCTGGATTTATATCCTGTCTAAACTACACATGTATGCTTAAATTGATGTTTTACCTAGTTATTGCACCAATAATTTTTAAATAAATCGTAGCTTTAGTTTTTAACGTAGGAAAAGAAAATTTAACGATTAAGAGCTAACCAATGTTGGTGCAATCCACCACGTTCTTAAACTTTTCATATTTTATTGTATCTGAAGTACTCGAAATCTAAAATCCGAGCATGCTGGAAGCACTTTCATTATCTTCAATGTGTCAGGTATTAAAAGAACACTAAATTTATCTTTAAAAATAGGCAAAATTCAAGCAGCTGTAACTTTGTTAAAAATGAGCAAAATTTAAATTAAAAAAAAAAAAGGATTTTAAAGCTTGAAATCTCTACTTTTGAAAGGTTACTATTATTTTTTAGTTTCTGTGAATTTGGTAATTTTTACATATAGAAAACTACAAGCTGGACAAAATAGAAAATTTTCCTTTCACTTTGTGGGCCTGTCACGTGCACAAAAAAAAGTCTGCGAAAATTTTCGACTTTCTAACGTAAAAGCTTGAAGTTTTTCTTGCAAAATCTTTTTTAAAAAATGTTTCTACGATTTTTTGTTACTGATTTATTGTGGATTGAATAAGAAATGAGCATTTTGACTTTGATTGCTCATAACTCCCTTTAAAATCATTGTATCGCAATTCAAAAAACAGATTCTTAAAGCTGAAATTTTGTTCTATTGAATGGTATAATTGCCAAATTTTTTTAAATAACATGTAGACATGATACAAAAGGATGAAAATAATGTAAAAATTAGCAATTTTTCTCTTTTTTATTTTGACCCAGAAAACAATTGTGCAGAACAACAACACAAAGGGTACCTCACGGTAAGATAGGCAAAATGCCACTGTCAATGAAACGGAAAAATAACTTTGGATTTGCATAAGTACACTAAAAAAAGAATTTTCTACGATTTTTCCGACCATCCATCCCCCCTCCTTTTCTTAGTGGCACCAAAAAACCGCTTTTTTCGAAAATTATTTTTTTTCTCCGGTTCCTTCATGTTAAAAATTTTGAAAAAATTTGAGAATATAGCTTATAAAAAGTACTTAGCACACAATTTTTTTTAGCTTTAGGCGCGTTGAATACCTAACCTAAAAAAATAAAATAAATATTTGAATCAATTTTTTTCTAATTTCTTTGATAGTTGCAGGTCTAATTACTCTAGAAAATTGTATATTTTAGTGTTCTACATGTATTAGAATTTTTTCAGATTTTTCGGAATGGTGGGCCGTACTCAAAAATGCGAAAAACCCTATTTTTAGCCACTTTTGGGCCTTTTATGGTCCTCAAATGATTGATAGTGCCTTAACTGACTCTAAAATAAAAATAATATATTACTTTCGGATATATGTTGTCAATATTTGATACATTCCGATACGTCTCATATGTTTTTGAACATGAAATCAGTCATAACTCAACGAGAAAACCCTACTTTTTGTATAAAAATGCCTATTTTTCGTCGTTTTCTGGATTTTTGGTTATTTTATCTAAGTTTTTTTGCATATGATTGGTAAATGTGAATATAAATATAATAAAAAATTGTACCTCTTATACATATATTTCAAAGAAATCGTTCATTTATTCAAATATATACTTCATGAAAAAAAATTAATTTGTATGATTCCATGATCGTCTCTTTAATCCTCCTCGTTACTATCTTCCTCAATTACTGATGTTACTTCTTCGAAGTCAAACAATGTTGTAAGTATCTCAGCTGGTCGAATAATCCTTGACAAGTATCTTGCATGAGGCAGGTAAAAAACTATGGCGGCTATATGCGAGCAACACCCTATAGTTCTGTTACCATTAGCGCAGTTACAGCAATAACGTCTACGATTATTCGACCAGCTGAGATACTTACAGCATTGTTTGACTTTGAAGAAGTAACACCAGTAATTGAGGAAGATAGTGACGAGGAGGATTAAAGAGACGATCATGGAATCATAAAAGTTAATTTTTTTTTTATGAAAATGTATATATTTGAATAAATGAACGATTTCTTTGAAATATATGTATAAGAGGTACAATTTTTTATTATATTTATATTCACATTTACCAATCATATGCAAAAAAAACTTAGATAAAATAACCAAAAATTCAGAAATCGACGAAAAATAGTCACTTTTATACAAAAAGTAGGGTTTTCTCGTTAAGTTATGACTGATTTCATGCTCAAAAACATATGAGACGTATCGGAATGTATCAAATATTGACAACATATATCCAAAAGTAATATATTATGTTTATTTTAGAGTCAGTTAAGGCACTATCAATCATTTGAGGACCATAAAAGGCCAAAAGTGGCTAAAAATAGGGTTTTTCGCATTTTTAAGTACGGCCCACCATTCCGAAAAATCTGAAAAAATTCTAATACATGTAGAACACTAAAATATACAATTTTCTAGAGTAATTAGACCTGCAACTATCAAAGAAATTAGAAAAAAATTGATTCAAATATTTATTTTATTTTTTTAGGTTAGGTATTCAACGCGCCTAAAGCTAAAAAAAATTGTGTGCTGAGTACTTTTTATAAGCTATATTCTCAAATTTTTTCAAAATTTTTAACATGAAGGAACCGGAGAAAAAAAATAATTTTCGAAAAAAGCGGTTTTTTAGTGCCACTAGGAAAAGGAGGGGGGATGGATGGTCGAAAAAATCGTAGAAAATTCTTTTTTTAGTGTACTTATGCAAATCCAAAGTCATTTTTCCGTTTCATTGACAGTGGCATTTTGCCTATCTTACCGTGGGGTACCCTTTATTCTTTATTAAGTACCCTGCTTTTAAAAAAAATTTGCCAAATAGCTATGAGATTTTTATCATGGTGCCCACTATGGTTTTATGGAGCAAAACGTACAAAAGAATATAAAATTGCTTAAGGAGGGTACACAAAATTGAGTTTTGAGAACTGTTAGGGGAACGAATAAATCTTACATATTCTTACGTATTTTGAGTCGTAGATCCGAAAATGGCCATAAAAATTATGTCTATAGCGGAGAAAACATGGAAAACGAAGAAAAATACGGAAAAACATGAAATTGTTTAAATTCCCAGATTTAATGCAGGGTACTTAAAAGTACAAAAAAACATAAAGAATAAATTTGTTTTATTGTCCTGCACAATTGTTTTCTGGGTCAAAATAAAAAAGGGAAAAATCGCTAATTTTTACATTATTTTCATTCATTTGTATCATGTCTACATGTTATTTAAAAAAATTTGGCAATTATACCGTTCAATAAAGCAAAGTTTCAGCTTTAAGAATCTGTTTTTTGAATTGCGATACAATGATTTTTTTAAGAGAGTTATGAGCAATCAAAGTCAAAATCCTCATTTTTTATTCAATCCACGATAACTCAGTAACAAAAAATCTTTAAGGTTTCACGTTAAAAAGTCGAAAATTTTCACAGATTTTTTTTGTGCACGTGACAAGCCCACAAAGTGAGAGAAAAAATTTCTATTTTGTCCAGCTCGTAGTTTTCTATATGCAAAAATTACCAAATTTACAGAAACTAAAAAATAATAGTAACCTTTCGAAAATAGAGGTTTTAAGCTTTAAATTTAAATTTTGTTCATTTTTAACAAAGTTACAGCTGCTTGAATTTTGCCTTTTTTAAAAGATAAACTTAGTGTTCCTTTAATTTTTGTGAGAAGTGTATAATTTACTTTTACTTAAATATTATTAATTTTTATGTAAATAGTAATTTTTTGTAACTAATTACTAATTTGCTAATTCAATAAAAATTTAATTTGTTGTTGCTAATTTCGTGAATAATTAGAAAATAAAAATTTTTTACCAATCCCTGCTTAACACTACAAAATGGGTGATATCAGTACAAAATTACCTTTTTCAAAAAAGGCGCCAAGTACACGCAATGTATTTTGTAAATTTAAAAATCCAACCTAAGTGGTAGCTTTATTTCTCCTTCACAAAATTATATTACCTAACTCAACTCAAGTGACATATATTTCAAAAAAAAGATGTAAAATCTTTAAACAATTAGTATATAGTGTTCGCTTGGAATAACAATAATAAAACAAAGGGCTTGCGAACCAGCAGGTTGTTTATGCTATCGTGTATATTTCAAACAAAATAAGGACAAACGTTTCGGCCATAACTGTGGCCTTCTTCAGTGTATCAACTAGTCGTTAAAATTTAAAACATCCCCTTTTTTTACAATAATAAAAACGCCATTCGCTTATAAAAATCAGATTAACGCATCCTCTTCCATTAATTCAACCGCCATTCGCTTACATCGTCAATACAATCGTCGTCTCAAGTCCGATCACAGCTCGTCGACGTATCATCGTGTCTAGTACTTAATTTGAGCCTTCCCTGAGTCAATCAAGAACGAATCCGTCTCTACCTTGTCCCCACATTGCAGGTCACTGGTTAGGAGGGACTGATGTTGAATATCCTTATGCGAAATATTAAATTTAGTGTTGAATTCAACGTATCAAGCCAAATTATTAACCCTTAAATGCCACACCTCTCAAGAATCTCGTAAATGACACATGGGGTCTAGAAGACCCCAGCATGAAAAATGTCTCCTTACTTATTGATTTTTTGATATTTAGTTATGAAAATTATTTTCAATGTTGTTCAAGGCTTAGAAAAGAGAATAAAATGCTTATATTGTTAAAATTTCAATTTCAACATAGTATAAAAAATTAAGATCGCCAACAGTTAAAATGTTGGCTCCAAAATAAAAAAAATAAAAAATAATAAATAAATAAATATGAGCTCCATATTTGGCGGGAACATTTGAAAATATATCATTCTAAAGAGTCTGGGGTCCGCTGGACCCCGGGTGGCATTTAAGGGTTAAGTACCTTCAACCGTAGAACCGCTCCTCGAGAGACACATGTTAAGCTGTGTTCGGTCAGACGTCAAATGCGAGAGTCAGAGAATTATCGAGAGGAACATGTGGAGGGGATTGCGTATGGTAGGGGAAAGAAACCTTGGTGGGAATCAGGAAGGCGGGAGAGCGTTAAGGATCCAAAATCTTTAAATTAAATTGCGCCAATTGCAAAGAGAATATGTATATTGCTTTGAAAAATAATTGTTGTGCAACTACTTTTAAAAAATAAAACCCAAGTTGTATCTTTGTGTTTCTATTCAAGGGTCTTCCTATTCCTATTCCAACCCAAGTGGTAATAGCTTCTTAATTCTTCTTAACAAAATTATAATATTACAAAGAATCATTTTAATTACAAAGAATTAAAGAAGCAACAGTACAAAATAAAAATATTTAATTAAAATAAAATAAATAAATTTTTCTTGTAAAAAAACTTGGTGCTGCTTTTTTACTCCTGTCGCATTCTTCCTTAAATTATGTTTATTGTTTTTTTATTTAATTAAAAATCTGAGTACTAATGTTTAAATTTTAATGTTTAAATTTTGAAGTCTAGCAGAGCCAAGTTTTTTTTTACAAGAAAAATTTATTTATTTTATTTTAATTAAATATTTTTATTTTGTATATTGTAAATATTTTAAAAATATTTAAAAATAGATTATGGAACCAATAATAAATTTAAAATATTTTTAAATATTTTGGAACGAGATTATAAAACAATAAATATGTAGATTTAAATTAATATTTCAAAAATATATTTCAAATATTTAAGAAAATATTGTCTGGGTGATAAAAAAGAACATTTTTATAAATATTTTTAAAAGATTCTTAAAATATTCTTAAAAATGTTATCACAAAAGGTTTTTTAACTTTTTTAAAATATTCCTAAAACCATTTTAAAATATTTCTTGTAATATTTTTATAGAAATATTCAAAAATATTTTTTAAAAATATTTTGTGCTGTATGGGTAGGTCCGAAGTTAGAGGAGAGACTGTGGTAAATCGCTTACAGTAATCACGACGATTAACGTAGATACTAAATTTTTATCAAATTTTACGGGAGACCAGTGGCAACTTTCTACCTGTATAGGTACATACCCGCTTGTGCAGATGCTCCATTGAAATAATTATATTTATTCCAAAAAATTTTTATTAATGTTGATTTCTATGGTTGGCAGATACTTATCATATTTGTTTTCTTATTATCTCGATCGTTATGGAGGTTCTAGGGTTCAATATGCGCAAAACGTTTGCAGAATATTCATAAAATATTCTTGAAATCTGCATAACATATTGGCTGCGTTCGGGGAGTGCGCTATTAGCGCTATTCCATCATTCTATCTTTATCGCTCATCAGGTGTAAAACAAGGATAGAATAAGCAAATGGCGCTAATAGCGCGCTCCCCGAATCCAGCCATTGTAGATACTTCAAGAAAATTACGAAATATTCTATAAATATTGCAGAAAAATTTCTAAAAAGTTTTTATTAATGTTTTCCAGAATATTTATATAATGTTCCAAAATATTTTTTAAATATTCCTAGAATAGTTAGAATGTTTTCAATATTTTTCCTAAAATGTTTATAGATTATTTTAAAAATATTCTACTAATATGTAAAAAATATTCTATTAATATTCTGATTATTTCATGTTCATCGCAATGTTTACAGATTATTATCGAAATATTCATAGCAATTCTAGAAAAGTTTCTTAGAATATTCATAGCACATGCTATAAATGTTTAAGAATATTAACAAAATGTTCTGTAAATATTCCAAATATTCTATATTTGTCAAAATATTTATAGAACATTCTATGCATTTTTTAAATGTACTATATTTATTAGAATATTTGTAGAATATTCTATGCATATTCCGAATAGACAAAATTTCATGGAATATTTATAGAACTTCTACAGAATATACTGAATGACCCGTGGAATATTAAAATATTTATAGATTGTTTATAGCACATTTCTTGCATATTCCATGCTGTATGGGTTCCTGGCATAAAAATGTAGAAAAAGTTTATCTCTATCATATTAATACTGTTTAGTCATGAAAATTAGTTGTTTAAAAACTCAAATGCCGAAATTGTGAAAACGGTGCCAACGAGCCCCGGTCCCCCCTATTTTTATGGATAGAGTATCATTAAAGGTTGGTTGATATTGAATTTGCGAGGATTAGTTAAGAGGTTACCGATTTTTGTCTAAAAGTGTATAAGTTATACATGTAATCTTATATAGAGTATTATTAAAGAAAGGTTATTTTGAATTTGGCGAGGATCGTTGAAGAGATTACCGATTTCTGGAAAAAGATTCTGCAAATTTTGATATATCAGGTTATTTCTAATTCTATTATATTTTTCAGTTTTTTCTACCCCTATTTCATATATAATTCTTTAAGATTTGGTTGATGAGATCCAGCTTTATACGCAATCAAAGGTTCATATGCAAAGTCCATATATGGACCATGTAGCCTAAACTCCCAAAGTCAACATCGATTTGACATTGCGTCGATTGTAAAACCGCACTTGTGCTACTAAGCTAACCCTTTATTAATTCATAAAAAGGTTAAATTAAAATTTAAAAAAATGTGCAAATTAGAAACTTGCACATTGCTTCCTCATCATTACATATCGCTACCATTGCTCCTATTTTATTTCGCTCATAAATCTTCCTCTATGAGAAAGCCAAACTAATAAATACTAATAATTATGCGTCAAATAAAATACAAGTTTCCTCATAAGAGGAGCTTTGTGAACGAAATAAAATAGGAGCAATGGTAGCGATCTGTAATGATGAGGAAGCAATGTGCAAGTTTCTAATTTGCACACTTTTTTAAATTGCTGTAAAATGGATATTATATTGTTTTCCTAATAACTATATTTTTTTTACGAATCTTTATATGTGCAATCCTATTAAAAACCTGCAACATAAAAGCGTTTTTATTAATTAATATCTTTATTTTTTAGAAATATTGTCGTAATAAGCCATTTAATGTTTCTTTCATTTTTTAAATATTTTTTTGGTTTTTTCTTATTTTTTTAGAAAATATTGAGTAAATCTATATATGTACTGTCCTTAAATACTAATAAATTAAAGAACAATAAAGAATATGCAATATATAAGTAACTAGCTGATTACCCGGGCTTCGCCCCGGAGAACATATGTAATAAGACACACAAATAGTCTCTCTCTCTCTCTCTCTCTCTCTCTCTCTCTCTCTCTCTCTCTCTCTCTCTCTCTCTCTCTCTCTTCTCTCTCTCTCTCTCTCTCTCTCCTCTCTCTCTCTCTCTCTCTCTCTCTCTCTCTCTCTCTCTCTCTCTCTCTCTCTCTCTCTCTCTCTCTCTCTCTCGTAAGTATCGACTGTGTCACGCTGTGTTCTTGCTCCTGCTTCGAGTGGATCTGTTTTCTGCCGTGAGCTGCCTTCGGGCCTTTTTGTTGCAGATACTAGCAGGTCTTTTGTTGCTTGTCACGTGCAATTATTATTTTTCTGATGCTTGCTACCAATTTCAGAGCATTCATGTGGCAAGTATCATCGCTCGTTCTAACCTGATTCTGAAAAGAAGAACTGGATTCGGAGAAGTTGATCACGGCTGCGCATGCGCCTATTGTTGCTGAGCTTCCCCGAGAAAAAATGATTAGATATAATCACATATGATTATATAAAATCGACATTAGATATAATTAGATATAAAAAATGGCCCGATATAATTGTATATAATTGTATATAATTATATATAACCACATATAATTATATAACCATATATGGTTATATATAATTGTATGTGGTTATATGTAATTATATACAATTATATCGGGCCATTTTTTATATCTAATTATATCTAATGTCGATTTTATATATAATCAGATGTGATTATATCTAACATAATAAATATTTTATATATATTAAAAAAGAATTTTGTTAACTTCGATTAAGGAATAAAGCATTGATAAATTTAGTGTATATTTTTTCAAAAGCTAGAATCAAAAGTGAAATGATTTACATATAACTTGGCGCTGCTTGGCGTGAGATACTGCCGTGTCTCTTGATATCATTCTTATACCATTGTTTGTCAAATTTTAAATACGAGAAATAAATCCTATCGGATGCCATCTATCGGATAATCCGAATTTAAGTTTATATATGGTTATATATAATCATATATAATCTACATGGATAAATGCTTAATTCTTATATATATACTTTATATATAAATTATATGAACTTATATATAATCATGTCAAAATGTATGTGAAACTTTTATATAATATATATATTCGATAGGATTCGTTTCTCGTATTTAAAATTTGACGGACAGTGTGGTATAAAAACGGTATCAAGAGACACGGCACTGTCTCATGTCAAGCAGTGCCAAGTTGTAATATATGGAATAAATTATTTTACTTTTGATTCTATAGCTTTTGAAAAAATATACATCTTAATTTATCAATGCTTTATTATCGAAGTTAACAGTTCTTTTCCAATATATATTGACTATATATGGTCATATATGATTATATATGATTATATATAATTATATATAATCATATAGAGACAAAATTCATATATAATTGCATTATATATAATCATATATATTTATATATAATTATATATAATTTTTTTTTCCCGGGCAAGTTCCATACGCACACATGACCTGCAATATTATTTTATAATACTGAATTATATAATATTATGTAACGAATTTTTGAATTTAATATCTATAATATATATAAAAACGATTCAAATAAATTTTTAAATTTAGGATTAAATATCTGCAGCATATATGATGACTTGCGTATCTATATCTATACAGATATAGTGCTATATCTGGTTGTACATAGGACAAGATTAGTCACATTAATATATATAACTGGCTATATATGACTTCATATATAGTTGTATATAATGCTATATCTAGTTATATGTAGGGTGCACTACTCATATATCATTATATATCATTATATCTGGCTTCACATACATTTATATACGATTAGATATGGTGCTATATCTGGTTGTATATAGCGCCAAATTAGTCACATTAATATATCTGGCTATATATGACTGCATATATAGTTGTATATAATGCTATATCTAGTTATATGTAGGGTGCACTACTCATATATCATTTTATCTGGCTTCACATACATTTATATACGATTAGATATGGTGCTATATCTGGTTGTACATAGGACAAGATTAGTCATATTAATATATCCGGCTATATATGACTGCATATATAGTTGTATATAATACTATATCTAGTTATATGTCGGGTGCAGTACTCACATATCAACATATCTGGCTTCACATACATTTATATACGATTAGATATGGTGCTATATCTGGTTGTATATAGCGCCAGATTAGTCATATTAATATATCTGGCAATATATGACTGCATATATAGTTGTATATAATACTATATCTAATTATATGTAGAGTGCACTACTCACATATCATTATATCTGGCTTCACATAAAATTATATACATTTATATACAAGTAGATATGGTGCTATATCTGGTTGTATATGGGACCACTGATTGCACATGTGGCCATGTATAATTAGATATGACCCCATATAAAAACATATATAATTATATATAATTATATATATACCAGATATAATTATATATGATTATATCTCATCATTTTTTCCCGGGTCTCTATCTGCATGCTGGGTGACTGATGATTGGCTGCTTTACGCAATACCGTGTTTATGTGTAGTGACTTTTATCACAGCTGCGCATGCGCTTATAAATGGCTGTTGATTGGCTTGGACGGCAGGTAGCCGTAAAGGTGATAACGTGTTAAACGTTGGAGACGGTGCGGCGGTAATAGGGGTAGCTGAGTAATCGTTCGTGCAATCTGCGATATCCGTGATATCGGTCGGTAATGCAGATATGATTGACACTGAGTACGTGGAGTATAAGTGCTCTGCGTGTAAGAAGGAGATAAAAAGCCTTGTAGTCCAGTGCAGGGCATGTGTTAAATTATTTTTTCATCCCGGTTGTGTGATTAAACACAAGATTTATAATAGAGGCAATGAATTGGTGAAATGTGCGGGTCCATTTGATGAATTTTCAATTGGAAATGATAAAGTAGAAATAAATAAGAAAACTACGACGACGTCGGGGAGCGGAAGAGACAGATTGGGGTCAACGGGATCTGGAGGATCTGCTTCTAACACATCGGGAAGTGCAAATAAATCTTCTGGTGTGGATGTAAAGATAGATTGGTTAGTGAAAACAGTAAAAGAGATGAGAGACGAAATGGCATGTAAAAAGGAAATCAAAACGATAATTAAGGAAATAGTTCGAGAGGAATTGCAAAGTATAAAGCTAGAATTTGAAGAATTGAGAAGGAGTATACAGGAAGAAATCAAGGGATCGCCAGGGGATGCGCCAAGAAGTTATTGTGAAGCAGTAAGAAGTAAGAAGAAAGAAAGTGTGATAATAGTCAAGCCGAAGAATCAACAAGAAAGTGAAGCTACCAAGAAATTGGTAAAAGACAGAGTAGACATAAAAAATCTAGGAGTAGGAATAACAAGGCTCAGAAAAGGTAATAACGGAACAGTTATCCTTGGATGTGAGAGTGAGGGAGAGATGGAAAAGCTGAAGGCCACAGTACAGAATAAGATGGGAGAAGATTATAAAGTCTTGGAACAAAAGAAGATAGAACCGAAAATAAAAATTATAAATGTGGGTAAGGAAGAAATGGAATTGGAAGAAGAAAACTTAATAGATACAATTATAAAACAGAATAAAATTGATGGAGATAGAAATGGATTTTTTATACGAGTAGTGAAGAAAATTGTCAAAGAGAGAAAAAATAGCAATAATAATATGAGACTCAGAGAAGAAGGAAATGAAGAGGGTTCGATAATATTAGAAGCGGATGAAATGACTCAGAGGATGATGCTTGAAAGAGAGAAGGTAAACCTTGGATGGCGTAAATGCCGAGTATTTAAATACTTAAGTGTCAAAAGATGCTTCAAGTGCTGGGGCTACTACCACATTGCAAAAAACTGTACAAGGCAGGTCGCATGCCACATATGTGCAGGAAATCATAAGGATAGTGAATGCATTGCAACAACGAAAAAGTGTGTTAATTGTATGCACAAAAATAAGACATACAACCTGAAGATGAATGATGAACATGATGCATTACATGCAGAATGCCCAATATTCAAGAAGGCGTTGGAGGAGGAGGAAAGGAGAACTGGATGGAACGTGGTGTAGCAATCATGGCCTGAAACGGAACTAATATTATATACAAATGCACAGAGTCTGGAAGCGCATAAAGAAGAAATTCAGAATCAGATTGTGGAAAAGAGGAAACCTGTTTTATTGGCATTATCAGAGACCAGATTGATACCGGAAATGGAAGATAGCGAGGTGAATATACCGGGATACTACATAGTTAGGGGTGATGCGGAAAACAGGCATACGGGAGGAGTTGCTATATATGTGAGAAATGACATAAAGTATGATATAGTACTAGTGAGAAAGTTGGTTTCGAACTGTTGGTGTGTAGCTATAGAAATACGGCAACAATGGTATAAAGGTATAATAGTAGTTGTTTATCACTCACCGAGTGCAGCCGATGGTGACTTTATAAGGTTTATAGAAGATGCGATAGAGGAAGTAGCGATTAATGGAGACTGTATGGTGATTGGGGATTTCAATATAGATGTAAGGTCAGATTCGTTTTATGCGAGGAAATTAATAATGACAATGCTAGGATTAGGATTTAAACAGTATGTCGAGAGCCCGACGAGAATTACTAAGGATAGTCAAACAACAATAGATTTGATCTTTGCTAATAACAAATTAAATGTACAAGTAGATTATGTACCTAAAATAACAGATCATGCGTGGTTGAAAGTTGACCTTGGTATTGATAAAGCGGGGGTCAAATATAGAGAATTTATTAGTAGGGATTATAGTAAATTTTGCGTTGAAGAATTTATCGAACTGTTGGAGAGAAATAGGAAACAAAAGCAGGATTTAGATATGAGTGTGAGAGCGGATGTAAGTGTGAAAGCTGACAAATTTGTTGAGAGCATGGTGGATGCACTAGATACGGTAGCGCCTAAGAAAAAGTGTAAAATTCCGGGGGTCTGGGAAGAGAAAAAGTGGTACACAGAAGAGATAAGAATAGCCGCAGCTCGGCTTCGCCTCGGGGCATCATGACGCGCAGGGCCGAAAATTCAACTTTCGGCCCGCGTAGTGTATACGATTTTTCTTCATAGCCGGTCGAAAGTACGTTATTAATTTTACTTTTTTTAACTTTAAATGTTAATAAGCATGTTTTTGATGCCTGCCCCCGACATTTGCGGCACGAGCGAAGCGAGTGCTGCTGGTCGTGGGGGCAGGCATCAAATACATTCGAAGAGTCAAGTCTTGTCATATTTTGTAAAATTATCTATGTTAACATTGTCTCTTGAATTTAATGTGCTTTTCAAAATTGACCAAACACTCCATAAAGTTGACGGCTTTAATTTTTTAGATAGGTCCTTAAAATACACAATCAAATTATTTTCTTCACAGTTTGACAGTGAAGTTTTGTGTTCTATCTGCCACTTTTTATACGTGTTGTAAACAAGATTGTAACGATCAACAGACTTCTTTGGCAACGTATCTGTATTTATTATCAATCGCGCTTTTGCATCGAAATTTCGTATAACTTCTTCCTCGTCTACGGATTCATCAGATGACATATTGTTCTTTTTTGCTAGATTATTGAATTGACTTTAATAATATTTTAATATTAAATTAACTGACGACAGAACAATATTGATGACTATTTTTAAGGTTAAAGGGCGTTAAGGTTTAAGGTTATAGAGGGAGCGCGTGTACTTCTCACAGGGAGTAAATGTTAAACTTTCGTCCCTGCTATTAGGGACGAAAGTACGTACTTTCGACCGAGGTATGAAGAAAAAATATTTGCGGATGATACATTGTTTTATGTGATAGGAGAAAGCTGTGCAGAGCTGGAAAGAAAAATGAATAGGCTATTTAAAATAGTAGAAGAATGGATGTGTAGGAATAAATTAAAATTGAATGCGAGTAAAACAAAAATGATGATAGTACGGAGTATAAGGAAAGAGCTGAAAGGAAGGGTTATATTAAAGTGTAATGATGGATCAGTAATAGAATGCGTGGAAATAATGAAGTATTTGGGCTTCATTATTGATGATAGAATGCGGTTGGAGGAACACTGTGACTATATGTTAAAAAAGATAGGGAAAAAGATAAGATTTTTAAATAGAATAGGTAAGGATATATCGATATATTCCAGATGTATTGTATATAAATCAATTATAGCACCTCACTTTGAGTATTGTGCAACGCTATTAATTGGTATGGGTGAAACATTACTGAATAGGCTACAAGTTGCGCAAAATCGGGCTATGAGGGTTGTACTTCAATGTGATCGACGTACTAAGGTAGACCAGATGCTGCAATGCAC